>NC_136484.1:87758450-87768450 GCF_053919585.1 Euprymna scolopes | reverse complement strand
TTTATATCCTCCTATCTAGAAAAAAAGAAGAAGAGTCAGGAAAAAAAAGCTTCTCCTATCATGCTCTGCCTTCCCAAGATGTCCTTCGCGTATACAAATGCGCTGACCATCCTTTCCTTCTTCTTTCCCAAAGAGCGATGCAGATACGCCCGGTACGTTTCTTTTTCTTTTCTTTTCTAACCATATACCCCACACGCCCCCTGATCTTTGAGATCAATGAGACACTTCATAATCCTTCATCCAAGCAGGCCTCCTCCCCTCACGTTGAGGCCTCTGGGGGACAACTTCTTGGAGGTTGACGTTTTCAGCTTCACTACAGACATTCTCGTCCAGTTGTAAAGAACCACAATGTGGGGCTAAGTCGAATTGAGGTGCATCGTTAGCTTCTTGGTGGATATCGACTTCCTCCTCTTCACTATCATCACTGCGCACCGGTAGGGTTACACGACGCAGGTTTAGGACATGCCGGGGAATGCCATTCACCATTACGTTGTTCTTTGACTGCGTTCCCGTTACGACCCCCCTACCCCAGCGAGTGGTACATTTTGCATTGGGGCCTTTACACACACCTCCTCGCCCACTTTAATGGTAGCTTCTTCACCATCAATTCCTACCGTTTTGTTGCACGGATGCCGCCACTTATATGCAAAGATGGCTCTATGAGGCACAGTTGTCTCATCTTGTCTGGTTTTCGGTGAGATGTTGTACCAAAACACTGCCTCCATGGGTGAAATGTTGCTTTTTTCCGCAGCAGCCTTGATTGTGCGATGATTCCTCTCCACTATCCCATTGCCGCTCGGCCGATACGCTGCCCTAAAAATTGCCTTACTCCCCACCTATCACACACCGATTTAAAGGCTTCTGATCGGAAAGCGGGGCCATTGTCTATTAACAGTTCCTCTTTCCAAAAATATTTCTTCGATGACCCCTCCAATCGCCCATGCAGCTTCTGCTCTGATCTCTCTCCATATGGTAAACTTCCCCGGTCCACATCGACAGATACAGCTTATGGCGATAATGGAGCACATCAATGGCCAATCGCTTCCAGTCCTCTGCAATATGTAACTCACCTGCTTCGTGTCTGGATGGTCCGGTGTCTATCGATTGGCACTCCTGAAAGTGCTCTACTACTTCCCTGTCCTCCTTCTCGGTGGTTTCCGGGTAAAGCTCTCTTGCCAGGAATAACGTCCGTTCTCGCCCAAAGTGGTGCACTTCCTGTAACTTTTTAACTTTCTCCCCTGCACAGCATACTGAGGAAACCTCCTTTCTTTCTTGCAGCCAGGCCTTCTTTACTCGTGTCATCGAATCCGCCTTGTTCTTTTCTGATGGGATCAGCACTACAGATACCTTCAACTGAAATTCCGCTATCAAATCTGCAAGTACTCCAAGCCTGCGCGAGATCAGCATTTCTGCAGCACCTCTAGTCCTAACTCTCTTATCACCAGTTACTGCTGACCTGATCCATGAAACTACCGTTGCCGAATCGGATTTGATTTCAATCGTTTTCAATCCCCACTTCAGGGTCAGATTGATTCCTTTCATAGCGGCCTCCAGTTCGGCTACGTTGATATGGGAATAGTCGTTTTTCTTCCTTAACCACGCCGCATCTTCCACAGTTACGCCATCTATCTCTAATGCGACGCTCAATGCCAGACTACTGGCATCACACCAAATCACCCCTGCGTCTCCGCCGCTGACGTACCATTCCCCCTTTACTGGATCTTCTTTCGTCACTCTCGCGATGATTTCTTGTAGCATGTTCGTGACCTCCTTCGTCACACGGCCCTCCCAGCCATCAGTGCCCGTTTGTCGTTTAATAAAGCTGCACGCTATCCTGAGCCAGCCGGCGATTGGATAGTGTCCCACCAGTCTCCCGCAGACCGAGAAGAGTTCTCGTTTTGTCAGGTCGGTTCAGATTTCGGGTATTGCATTCCCTCGTCTAAAGACAAGGCTTCCTTTGCCATCTCGGCATAGTTTCAACCCTAACACCGCTCCTCCATCCAGGGACTCCGCCGGTTTTGCAGTCAACCCATACCTCGCGACATGGCCTCTCACTTTCTCTGCTGACACTCTGCTTCCTCCATGAAAATGTCGTCAATGTACGAACTAGTGGCCTTGTCCACTGTACAGTCTTTACTCAGTACCGTCTTCAGCACGGCAGTCATAATTTTTGGGGCCGAGCTCAGCCCAAAGCCTAACCTCGTCAGGCAATAAAACTTCCCCTTGTACCGGACCAATTGATGTTGCCAGAGTTTTTCATCTACATGGATCTGGAGATAAGCCGACTTCAGGTCGAAAATCTTAGTGGCCTGCTCCATCCTCCTCCACTTCCTCATCACCTCTTCGCATACATCAATCCCCTTTTCAGTGTGGCAGGCTACGTATATGTTTAATTCTCTGAAATCCAGTACCGGTCTAACTTTATTCTTTGTGGGTTGAACAACAGCCAGTAATGGTAGCACTCCTTTTTCTTCTCCTGTCCACGGTTTCAGAATTCCTTCCTCTATCCACCTGTCTACTTCTTCCTCGAATCCTTTTCTTATTTCTCCTCGCAGTATTTTCTCGTAGCAGCTTACTTTGTTTCGTAGTTCCTAAGGCCCAGAGATCCAGTTCCCTTCCACCGTCCACCTCTCACCATCGAACCTTGCCAGGAAATCCTCGTCCTCGATGAAGCAAGCCTCTGGTTTTTGTGTTCTGATATTTCTATCACCTTCCATTCTTGTCATTCCTACTGCACCGAGGCGTCCAAAAGTTGCCCCCCTCTCAACGTAGCGCCCCCAGTTGGTTGATCGCACTCACACCTAAAACCACATCAACCTCACCAACCAGACGATCCAACACCATGGCTCGTAGTCCAATAGGCACACCTTGCACCAGTACTTCCGCTGTTGTCTCTCCCAAGCATTTCATCTCCCTGCCGTCAACGATCTTAATACTCCACTTAATACACACCTGCATTTTTAACATGAAGCAAAGGCTCAAATCGAGGCAAGCAGTAGAAAATGATTAATTATAAATCACCCTATCACGTACTAGCAGACAAAAATAGACTGAATATTATAATGATTAACAAGATGGAAAAAGTATCAAATCGAGGAGGCAGAAACCTATGCGAATGCATAATATTTTGTCAAAGAGCTAAAAGAAATATAGGAGATGAATACGCTTATACTAATAATTGTAGATTCGCTAAGTACCTTTCCAAAAACTTGATAAGGAAAATAAGAAGCAAAGATAAAATCAACATCGTACAACACACATCTGAAATACTAAGAAAGAGAAAGCAATATAATCAGATAACACCGAATAAGTACGGGAATATTGAGATAGAAATTGAACAAACTTTGAATTCAAAGAATTTAAGTAAACTGAAACTGCAAAGAATTTCATAATCTGAAATCCCTTTCATGAAATATAATCGTTACACCAGCTCCTGCTGGTAAAACACACAACAGTCAGATATTGCCGACAAATAGCATTGCATAAACACAACTTGAAGCATTTAAATAAATACTACATTAAGTAAAACAATAAGTTAGATACAATCATAACCACAAGAAGTGCGAAGGGGATGAATGTCGGAATATTGAAAGCATCATTCAGATTTTCACATGAAAGGTACGGAGAGTGCTGATATCTTGAAGAGTTTATTGCTACTTATTTTAAAGACGATTAACGGCTGATATTAGCGAGAAATTTTAAATCACTGTTATTATAGAACAAATTAATTTGTAATAGGTATTGAAATAAGCGGAGAACGTCGAAAATCTGTGAGACTTATTGTCACTCAGACTGTATAGTGCATTATCATTATTATTTTTACCATTTTATTATATCATCATTATTAATCTCATTTCATTATTGTCATCTTCATTATTATTATTATCGCCATTATTATTAACACTATTATAATTATTATTATCATTATGACCATCAGATTTATCATCATTATTACCACCGTATCACTATTATAATTATAATTATTATAATTATTATCATCATTAGTATTATCATCATTATTTTATTTATTACTATCATCGTCATTAATTATTCTCATTGTAAATATCAATATTATAATTATTAGTATCATTTGATCATCATATTTATTATCATTATTATCATTTTATTATTATTATCATTGTCTTTATTATTTACACTATTATACTTAATATTATTGTCATCATATTTATCATCATTATTGTCATTTCGTTGTTATTATCATTTAATTATTATCATCATCATTATTATCATTTCATTATTATTATCATTTTATTATTATCATTGTCATTATTATAAACACTATTATAATTATTATAATCATTATGATCATTATATTTATAATCATTATTATCATTTTCATTATTATTATCATTATTTTCTATCATTTCGAATTATAAGAGTAAGACGAACTGGTGATTTTCATTTAATTTTAACTCCAGGTTTCTCCCTCGTATTCGCGTCAACATTGGAAATGCAATTGTTTGGAATTGTTCCATATTTCTGATTATCTCTTCTTTCTCTGTATTGATTTGTTCTGGAATATTTCCAAGGCTGTGATCGCGATCGGCACCACACTTGCTTTTACTTTCATATTTTTCAATTTTCTGGCCCGATCAAATTATTTAGTTACCGTTCAATCAATCCTTATAATGCTACTGGATGAAGATGAAATGTTGGAGAAATTATGAATTGGCTGAATGGAAAAAAATCTTTTACAAATAAAAAAGGCAATTTCTACTGACTGCTTCACTTTATCCGTTCTTTTTTATGTCTAGAAGATTTACAGTTTTGCACTTTTGTACTTTTCATTTCATTGTGATGATCATTGTTTATTTGAACAACAAAAATGATCATTTCATTTTTACGTTTTTTTCTTTTATAAATCTAGTTCAAGAAACCACAAATTATGTCAATATTATTTGATAGGAAGTATGCTTAGTCTATTATTTCTCTTATTTTGTTGTTTTGATTTTATCAAACACAAGTTGATTATCTGTTCCTATAATCACTATTTATTTATAAAGTTAACTATGTGTGTATATTTATATATTTGTATGTACAGAATTACATTAAAACTATTGATTATTACGTATTTTGGATCATGGCACTTAAGCATAAATATTTGTAAGGTAGGTTTTATTTATTCAATTAGGTTTTATGAAAATCCTTATGGAAATTATATACATCTGGTGTTTTGTGAAATTTTGTACAGTGTGTATTAGATTTCAATTGCCACATATTTCCCAGATTTAAACTTCCTTGGAATATTATAAAGCAGTTTTAAGAACAAAATCATTTTTAAATCATAATGATTTGCATGTAATTTTGTCTATAGTAATTAGATACGAATTGAACTTGATTTCATGAATTTCAATTGGTCTTAAAGACAGCTTAAGATTTCAAATTGCAACAAGATTTCTCGACATAATGTTACTCATCATTATATCGTGATTATAATATGCGTAAGAAGGAATAAGGGAGTCCAACACTTTTCAGCGAATTAATTTTTCATAGCACAGAGGTTTTCTAGTTCTACATAAACTTATATGACCATCAATGATGCAGAAAGTTGACTGAGTTATGACTCCCAGATACTTTTCCGCTACAATTCCCCCAAACGACCAAATATATTTGAAATCCACCAAAAATCTTGATAGTTATTTTTTACACATAACACGTCATTGCGATAGAAAAAAACGGTTTGTTCCTTAGGTAATCGAAAAATGTTCCCTCTATCGGCGGAAAATACATAAATCATTATACATAGTATAAAACTATTTTAAATTCCTGTGCATTTCTTTCAGCTTAAATCAAAATAGTTGTTTATATGATATCAAAAGTAATAATTTACATTTGAGACATTTCACACATGCTTCGTGTGTTGAATTAATTTTTATAATATTCTTAATAAACTTTCTGAAAATGTTGGTTTGTTTGCTTTAAAAATGCATGATTTTTGCTGAGATCTAAAAAATGATTTTATATTTTAATATTCCGTCATTCTTCTAACAGTTTATTTTTTATATTAGCATACAGCAGAAGATGAAGAATTGTTTCACTTTTTTAATTTAAGTTTTGTTAATATACACTTATCGCTACAAAA
Source organism: Euprymna scolopes (assembly GCF_053919585.1). Classification (NCBI taxonomy): domain Eukaryota; kingdom Metazoa; phylum Mollusca; class Cephalopoda; order Sepiida; family Sepiolidae; genus Euprymna; species Euprymna scolopes. The sequence goes on along the minus strand of NC_136484.1, from coordinate 87,762,347 downwards.
TTAAAATGTCTTATAGACTATAGGAAAACCGACAGGAGATTTAACAAAGATAGAATAAAATTTAAAGAAAAATTAAATAGCAATATAGTTTAAATGTAATAGCAATATAGTTTAAATGTAATTAAAGAAAATATTTTAATTTGATAGGTATTTTTTTTTACTATTAGAAAAATTTCTACGTTTTAGCTTTTAATAAACAAGTTAAATTGGTCATTTACTCAAAAAAAATTTTAATATTCTACTCGAATGCTTAGAATAGGGACACAAAGGGATGAGTGCAAAGAGCGGGCCATACGTTGAGACCTGGGGGTCAAAAGAGAAAAATGAGGAAACAAGGAAGGAGGGATGAGCAATTTCCCGGGATCTCAGAGAATTATTTGCGTAGATTAGAGACTTGGGTCCAAATTTAGTGTTAGCCTTACAGTAGTAAAAGGTAAAATAGTGCAGTTAAAATACAAAGAAAAAGACAAAAGAAATGGAAAAAATCACTAATAAGAAGAGGATTCCACATAATAATAAAACTAAAATGTCGTCAAAAACGCTCACATTAATTTTAGTAAGGTTTTGTTCTTCATCTATTTATTCTTGACAAATAGCTTTATATCATGGTTCATTTATTGTGTATCTTGTTACAGTATAAATGAAATTTTTAAACACATTTTTACTTTGCTCTCTTCTTCCACTTTCTGTAACGTATTGGCGTAATCGGCAACAAAAATCAGCTTCAAACTCTAAATAGTGTTTCAGGCAATCAACTTTTTATACCAAACGAAACCAGTGAAACGTATTTCATACTAATTACCATCTGCATGTGTCCCGTTGATTAATTAATCTCCTGGTTTTTGTATAAATACCCTTTTTACGGGACGAACGATCAAATTGTTTCTTCTGTTTAGAATAATTAAAACTAGATAACGTTGATACACAGATGTTAGTATCAATGTCGGTTTATTTTTAGACTGGGCTATTACTCAGAGATTTAGAGGAAATATAACATATTAAATCATTCTGTAAAAATTTGATTTTTATAAAAACAAGTCTTGTCTGTGCCTTAGTTTCTTATGAAAATTGCTAGTATTAATGGATAAGGTTGAGTATTTATGGAACAGGCTAGCAACATCAGGTCTATGAAGGAGAAGGTAAAAAAAAAGAAAAAACAAGAGGCCAACCTAATTGCAGATACATTTCTGAACCTGATCAAAACCTCAAGTTGAATTGAGATTCACCAGCCCAAATATAAAGACAATATTCCATAATGGTCCGTAGATTTGTAAAGATAAAGAATAGATTCGGCTGGAATAAAGAAATAAAGAGGACCAACTTTACGTGAAGTATGAATAGCAATGGATCTAATTGATGAACTTTAAGTAAGATTTTATGAGAAAAAAAATGTAGAAGTTTTAGAGTCAATTTTGACTCAAGAACAAGCGATCAATGAGAATAACAGGGCGAAAAAGAACGTCTATGATTGAAAGGATTGAATCAGACAAATCATTTTTGCCCCATACATAATCCAACTTAGGATAACTTCTAAATTAGATTATAGTTTAACTGATCCAGGCGAGGTGAACCAGCAGAAACACTAGAATAGGGAGTAGTATTGCCAGCATTCTGCATAATATACATTGGAATATATAGTTGAAGAAACACTGTTACGCCGAGTATAGAGACCTGAAATAACTTCAGAATTTATAAGAAAAGAGAATTAATAAACGTCATTGCGAGCTACTCGAAAGCTTTAATAGAATAAAACTAATAATATCAAGGATCTTACCTGAAGTTTCTGTAAAAATAAAAATAGTATGTCATCATCTGTCGAAGGACTTTGTAATGTCCTAATTGTCCTACTCTCATGAAATATCCGTAAACCTACAAATCCGCTCATTTATAAATATTGACATGTACGATGTTATACTTTGGGTATATTAAACATTACTAAAGAAATCCAAACTTTCCAGAGAATAAAAGTATATTCAAACTTACGAGGAAGAATGAAAATATTAATTTGAGAAGAAGCTACTCAGTTACGTGTAAATAACACAAAACGATAATATATGTCAATAAGGAATTAAAAAGCATATGTTGTTAAGTAGTTTTTATCTCTTAACACGTTAATGCAGACAAATCAAGGCACACAGAGTTACATATAGACAGTTGGCAACTTCATATTACTGCACAATATGCACTACTTGAGATGGGAAGTATAAAAAGCCTGTATTCTCAGTCAAAGATGTGTTTAATATTTTTTGTTTGACTATATATATATATATATATATATATATATATATATATATATATATATATATATATATATATACCTTTTAAATAAACACATGGACCGAAAAAACAATTCATTATAAACGATTTATGCGGAAGTATTCAGATTCGATAACAAAGCAGTGTATCACTGAAGATTGGTTTTGTATGCACCGACAAACGTATTTTAGAACTACAATTGTTTGAAAATTAAATTAACTAACAATCTGCTCTTTTTGAGTATTTGCATTAAAATAATTTTGATGTTTCAATGCTAATTTCTAAATCTGATGAATTAACTAAATTTAATCCTTATTTATGGAAATAAAAATGGCATTAAAATCAATTCCTGTTTATTTACGAATTTTTGTTGCGTAATATGCCGATATCCCTGGCTGGAGAAACTTCTGAAATATATTTCGATCGGATGTCTGTGTGTGAAACCCGCTCCACCCGCAAGATAATATCGATATATTAAAAAAGAAACAAAACAAAAAAAATATTCCCGGAACAAAGGTTTAGTAAATACAATTAAAGCAGACGTTCACACTTCAATTCGTATCAGTGCCGCAAAGTCATATGTGACACATAATAATTAACATTTTCATGGTGCGAAAGTGTACGTTTTTGTCAACTCATGGCAGATTCATTTGCTGACAAAATACTTGGTTCATTTCTTTCGGTAAAGAAGGCATTGATGAAAATTCGATCATTTCATATGAAAACAATTAGTTAAGATACTTTTATAGTTCTCTGGTCATAGCTACTACTTCATAACTAATATTTATTCCGAACTTCTGAATAGTGTACAAATAGGTCAAAGCAGCAATCGAAGCACGTTTCTTCGTGGGAGGGTTATGACAAGCCGCACTCTTCTCAGTGGTGCGCTTTTAAGTCTGCAGATACTATAGCTCAACAGCAGAATGCATTTTGCAAATGCATCCGTCATAAGTCAAGTATAAAAAGTCTAGGATTTATAAATGCTAAAATAATTGTAAGAGGGAAATAGCCGCAGCCAAGTGAGGGCACAGAAATCACCAGAAAACGAATTGAGTCAAAGAAATAAGAAACTCGCAATTTCTGGAACATTTGTAATGATGTTGGTACATTGCTTGCGAAGATGACCATTATCATGCAATTGTTCTCTGGGTTCGCACGCTAACAACATATGTCTAGGGTTAGTTTTTCCCATGAGTTAGAATACAGACTGATCTGCTTTAGGGAGACCTTTAGATTGTCCTTGAATCGTTTCCGCTGTTCTCCTGCAGTTCACCGTAAAGGAGCTCTTTTGGGAGCCTTAAATCAGGCATGCGGCGTACATGATCTACTAAAACAAATCTGACATTGCTGTAATATGGTGTGTACTGACGGAAGGTTTAATCGGGCTAGAACATTTGTGTCTGTTATCTTGTCTTGCCACTTAATTTTTAACAATCTACTGAGGTAGATCACATGGAAATGGTTCAGTCTAGTATATACAGTCCGAGTTTCACAAGCATGCATAAGGATGGCAAGAATCACAGCTCTGTATACTTGGAGTTTGGTCTGCAGCCGAATTCATTTAAGCTCCCACACAGTGATTCTGATACCCCAAAGGCAGCACTAGCGTTTACTATTCTGCAATCAACTTCATCGTCCATG
>NC_136484.1:87710950-87753450 GCF_053919585.1 Euprymna scolopes | reverse complement strand
TAATTTGCATATTCTTTTAAACATTTATTTTAATTAATTCCCTATTAATCTTTTCGGTTTTCTTATGGGATGATCATCTTTAGTTAACTATTACGTGTAATTATATTCATGCAGATATTCTACATCATTTATACTTGCATAATATTTGCGTAAAAAGTTTACAGTAAACACAAAATTGTTTCCATATATATTTATGTATCCGTATATATATTTGTCGAATCTATCTATATCTAATATATATATTAAAGTGAATGTGTCTGTATGTGTGTCTGTGTACATTTTCCTACGAGATAACTCTGTCAATTTTAAGTCTGCAGACTCGAAATTTGATATACAGTGTACTAAGATTTGAGAATATCTTTGTAATCCGTTTTCGGCCAGAAATATGCCTCTTAGGGGGTCAGAGTTCAACGGTTTGACCTTTGAGAACTCTACCACACTCCTCCGCCAAGTTTAGATATAAACAATTTAAATTTTAGATATAGGTTCGTTGGACATGGAACTAACTTTATAACTTGATCTAAGCTCAAGACAATAATGTTCAGGAGTCACAATTATAAAGAATTTGACCTCTGCAGTCTCTACCAAATTACTCAGACAATTTCTGGTCTACACTTTTGAAATTTGACATAAAGGGTATTCAGAGATAGGGCAAGCTTTTAAAACGTTTCGGATTGATAATTTTTAGTTACCAATATATAAATGTATGTATGTATGTTTGCATGTCTGCCTAAAACTTTCGACAGAGGCGACGGATTTTACCAAGATCAGTATTGTTTTGAATATCGAAAAATTGGTAAAAAAATTAGTAGTTTTCCCTTCAACTGGGCACTTTTCTACAAGGGGGGCGCTTTTTTCGCCGATATTTTCGAAAGGCATCCTCTCTTTTCGATTGTGTAGGCTTAATTTAAACATTTTTTTTGCTCAACATACATCTCCAAACACCCGGGCAACGTCAGTCTGAAATGCTAGTATATCTATAAACGTTAACGTGTCCGTGTGTCTGTGTGTGTACATTTCCCTACGCAATAACTCTGCCAAGTTTAAGTCTACAGACTCGACATTTGATGTATTGGGTACTGAGATTTGATCAGTTTTCGGCCAGAAATTCGGCTGTTAAGGGGTCAAAGTTCAACGATTTGGCATTTGAGAACTCTGCCAAACTCCACCGACAATTTTGGGTCTAAACACTTTGCATTTTACATATAAGTTCCTTGGACATGGACCTAACTTAATAACTTGATTTGAGCCCCCCAAATAATAAATTTAAGGGGTCATAATAGGGATCAAACTGTAAAGAAATTGACCTCTCCGGTCTCTACCAAATTACTCAGACAATTTATGGTCTAAATATTTGAAATTTTACATAAACGGTATTCAGAGATAGGGCAAACTTTTTAATCGTTTTGGGTTGAAAATTTTAGCTACCAATATATAAATGTTTGCAGGTCTGCCTAAAACTTTCGACAGATGCGACGGATTTTCACAAGACCAGTGTCGTTTTAAGCTCAACTCATCAAACGACAAATATCGAAAAATTGGCTAAAAACGTTAATTTCTTAACCCTCAACTGGGCACTTTTCAACAAGGATTCGCTTTTTTTCGCCGATATTTTCGAAAGTTGTCCCTTCTCTTCGATTGTCTAGCCTTAATTTAAACCTGTGTCACTTCCGTTTTGATGGTGGTTGTAACCTCAAAGACGTCAGGTTTTTCTCCGTACTTTTCCTTCTTCGCTACATGAGTTCGAGCCTGCATTCCTACTCCAACTTTTCTTTTGCTCAACACACACCTCCAAACATCTGGGCAACGCCGGGCACTCATGCTAGTAAATAAATAAACAAATAAAACTATATCCCAATATCCAAGATTTTATTGATCTTGCCAATCTGTCCTTTAAGTTATCATTACTTTTCTATATGTAACAAACCTGTTTCGTTTATGTACAACAATAATTTTTTTCGTGTTAATATTGTATGTATACTCATCAGAAAAAAACACAATGTTTTTTACATAGACATAAGGATGATCATATTATGTTAAAAATGAAGCATATAAAACTATTCATATCCCGTGTTTATTTAATTTGCCAATATTGCATCACCCCAAAAAACAAACACGTCAGCTTAAATAGAAAAATGAAATATTATAATATATACAAAATAACTTCAATAAGTTTCTAGGTTTTTTGTACAGGCATTAACATTTGCGTACTTTCTCGAAAATTCAGTATGCTATTGGTATACATTTAATTTTAATCCTGTTCACCCCTTATAAACCATATCACCACCTGGACGTAAGCCCCTTACTATTTGGGCCATGTCTAGGAAAGCTTAACAAGATATTTGTTTATGTGACATTTAAATTTCTGCATGTCAGTACAGCCAAGGGAGCAGGCAACAGGAAAGGAATTCCAAAGTCTAGCTGTTCGAGGGAAGAAAATATTAGAATAGAAAGCTTTCTGGCATTTATGGACATCCACAATGAAGGGGTGAGATCTTATTTTTAAGCGGATTTGTCGGAGATATTAACGCCGAGGAGGTACAAGTGCAACGAGTTCATCAGAACACATTCCATTAAAATATTTTGAAAACAGGCACAGTGACGCAATATTGCAGTGATGGGACAGGGGCTGGAGCTTAGTTGATAAATTGGGACCGATTAGATTGACAACTCTTTTTGGACTTTATCTAAGAGGGGGGCTAGTGATAGATGCACAAGCCCAGATGTTGCAATAAAACTCGATGCATGGGCGAATGGTGGCCTTGTAGAGGATACTCTCAGGGGTGGGTAGTCTTCTAGCTCGATAGAGGGAACCCACCTTCTTTGCAGCAGCCTTTGCAATGTCCTCTGTGTATTTGTTTCAGTTCATATTGCTCGCAAATGTTATGTCGAGGGGTTTGAAGGTATAAATCTTAGGTAGGGTGCTTTTTTTCACAGATATAGACAGGTTGGAGAGGCGTCTTCTAATAGTTAAAGGAGAGCAGCTTAGTTTTACTAGCATTAAATGTTACCATCCATTTGCGGCTCCATTTCATTATAGTCTTAAGGTCATTTTCTAATGATTCTGCGATTGTCTTAGATTTATGAACAGCTGTTCTTCCCCCATGCATATTATAGAGCGTTGTATCATCGGCAAATATACCAATCTCAGACACAATATTATCAGGGAGATCATTTATGAATATCAGGAATAATAATGGTCCAAGGATTGACCCCTGGGGAACTCTCGCATTAATGTTATGCTACTTGAATGTACATCCGTTAACGACAACCTGTATACGTTCAGTTATACCATACGATTTAATGTTCATTAGCAGCCCTTTATGCCAGACTTTGTCAAAGGCCTTAGATACATCAAGGGCTACATCCCTGGCTTCGTACATGGTAAATGCGTTCAGAAATGACTTAAAATATCTGCAGTACAACGTCATTGTCTGGATCCATACTGTTTGTCAGAGATAAGATTTGCTTTTCCGAGGTGGTGAACTAGTTCTTGGTTAATTTAGGTCTCAAAGATTTTAGCGAAGAATGGGAGGAGTCTAATGGGCTTATAATTGAGAAGGTCTGTTCTTTTGCCAGAACTCTTGTACACTGGTACCACAGAGGCGATCTTCCAGCTATTAGGGAAGCAAGATTCAGTAAGGCATTTATTGTAGAGCTTGGAAAATATGGGGGCTGGCTTGGCTGAACATTTCTTAACTAGTATAAGCGGGATGAGATCAGGCCCACACGCCTTTGAGGTATCTAAATTCTTTATGATATCGCGGACATGAGAGGCGGGGGGGGGGTTTACATTATCTAATGTGACTTCAGTCCAAATAGGAAAATTTGGGAGTTGTTTGTTGGATCTAAGGTGGAGTTGGGGCGAATCGCCGGAAAAACAGATCCGTTTTCTCCATTGCCGTGCATGAAATCTCCAGGCTGTTGCTCAGTGGAGGAATTGCTAATTGCCCTTTATTCACTACACTATTATAGATTTTTCAGAAACCTCGAGTTCCTATCTTTTGCGATTCAATGCGTTCTCTGATTATTTCAGCATGCTTTCTTTTGACTTTTGCTATTTCACTCTTACAATAATTTCTAGCATCTACGAATTTTTACCTATTTGTATTTTATTTATGACGTACAAACTGGCAGAATGCATGCTGTCTTTGTGCAATGGCAGCTGCACAATCTGCAGTGAACCATGGGGTGAGTGGGGTTTCTATAATACTTTCGTGTGGGGACATGTGCTTAAATGCCCAGGTTTGATCCAATTCAGTTGTCTCATTGCCACACTGTTCAGCAGGAAGAGAGAAGATATCGGTCCATGAGACATCTCGGATGTGTTCGCTAATGGCTTCCCATTCAGTCCTTTTGTAGTAGCTTGTTGTTTTGAACAATGATTCCTCACCTTGAGGTTGGGATTTAAATGTGAGGTCAACTGATACCACTATGTGGTGTATGTTTCCAAGTGGACTGTCGGCATTAGTCATATAATCCTCAGATACTGTGGTGAGGAAAGGGTCTAGAAGTGAAGCCTGCTGAGGTGCAAGATCTGGTAGGCGGGTTGGGAACATTACTGTCTGTGTAAGGAAATGAGCTATAGAGCCTCCAGCTGCATCTGTGTAACCTGGGAAACCAAGTTAAATTTTATGGTGGACATTAAAGTCACCAAACACATGTATTTGGGCGTCACTATCTAAGGTATATACTATATGCTTCGTCTATACTATCAGAGACATGATCGATTAGGGTACAATCCTTACCAATTTTTATGATTTGAGGGTCATATGAACAGCAGAAATTGGAATACACCCTTTCAAAGCGTGATTGTCACAGCTTGTAACTTTCAAAACGGCAAGACAGCATACTTTAGAAGAACAATATGAAATAAAATTCTGTTTTAAACTTAGAAATGTATGGAATGATACAGACCGTTTATGGACCATCTTGCATAAATCGAGCATCAGTTTTGAGTGGTATAAGGGATTAAAGATGAGCAGACCCCAAAAGACCAGAGAGAACAAATCCACCTAGAAAATTATGATGATCCCTTTTTTGACAGTAGGAGAGTTATCTACATGTACTGGGTTCCTAGTGGACAGACACCCAACAAGGAATACTATGTTGAGATTTTAAGAAGAGATTTCGTTGGAAGAGGCTAAAAATCTTCAAATTGGGTCAGTTGCGTTTCTACCAGGACAATGCATTAGTTCACATCCCCATTCTTGTCGCAGACGATTAGACTAAGATGGGCATCAAGACATTCTCTATAGTCCAGACCTTTCTCTCTGTGACTTGTGAGTATTCCCTAAACCCTAAAAACCTTAAAGGGTGTCGTTATTAGAAAATTGAGGAGACGAACGAGGCAGTGACGAAAGTCATTAGCACTCTTACACAAAAGTTCTTCTATAGGGGGTTTTAAAAGTTCAAAAAATATCCAAGCAAGTAGATGAAAACAAGAAAAATGTAAACTATTAGAAGTTATTTTAAACAAACGCGTTACGTGAAATAATATCGTTCCTTATTTTCATTATGAATATATATATATATATATATATATATATATATATATATATATATATATAGGGAGAGAGAGAGAAAGAGAGAGAGAGGGTCGGAGAGAAAGAGATAGAAAAAATATTTTAATAAATGTATAATTAATATACATATATCTTATATATATCTATCTATTTCTCTATCTATCTATCTATCTATACTCCTATAAATTCGTTTCTTTTGTGTGTGTATTGATATTCATATAAAACCCCCCTTTTCTTCTTATTTAAACAGAAAATAAAATTGGCTTATAAATGAGTTGTGAAATTGCATTCATCTGCAAAAGATCTAGCTAATTTGCATATTCTTTTAAACATTCATTTTAATTAATTCCCTATTAGTGGCTTCGGTTTTATAATTGTGTAATTATATACATGCAGATATTCTACATGATTTACACTTGCATAATATTTGCGTGAAATGTTTATAGTAAACACAAAATTATTTCCATATATGTTTATGTATACGTCTATACTTTTGCTTAACAAATTTTGCCTACCAAACTCCTCCTAGAGTTTTGGACTACAGGCATGAAACTTCATATATAAGTTATTTGAATCCAAACTTTATATTTGGGTTTTAACCCAGAAAAATCGGTGCGAATGTGTGAAACTTTAAAAAATAAGCGTAGTAGTTATTGGTTCATCTTTTAATTTTTATCCTTGCAGTGAACATATGTTTCCACAGGCAAGTCATTGGCAGAGGCAAAATTAATCGTGATCTGAACGTTTTGGTTTCGATTCTCGGTAGTGGCGCAAGAGTCTTTTTGTTATACTTTTTTAAAATCATTACTATATACTGCATCTCATATATATATATATATATATATATATATATATATATATATATATATAAGTGAAAATGTATATCTGTCTTTTCTCTATGGTAGTTAAGGAAGAATATTATATAGAAAGGAATTACTTTACCCACATATTCACACTTTTTAATATATACATAAGCACATAACTTTATGAACTGTACATATAGCCTGAGAAAAGCAGGGCGGAACTGCTAGTATAAAAAGTATAATGATATATGCATATACATATGTGTATATATATATATATATATATATATATATATATATATATATATATATATTCCTGGTGTTTGGAGGGGTATGTTGAACAAACAAAAAATACGGTCAATTCTTTTTAATCTGACCCCTAGTATGACCCCTTAACATTTATTATTTGAGGCCCAATCAATTTATCAAGTTAAATCCATGCCCAAGTTACCTATATATGAAATTTCAAGTGTTTAGACACAAAATTGTCGGAGGAGTTTGGTAGAGTTCTTAAAAGTCAAATCCTTGAACTTTGACCCCTTAACAGCCAACTGTCTGGAACCCGAAAACCGATCCCACATATTTTCATAAAATCTCAGTACCCTGTATATCAAATTTCAAGTCTTTAGACTTAAAATTGACAGAGTTAGTGCGTAGGGAAATGTACACAGACACACAGACACGTTCACTTTATAGATATATTACAATTTCAGCCCGGCGTTGCCTGGGTGGTTGAATGCGTCCATTGAGCAAAAAAAAAAAAAAAGCAAAAAACAAAAGGGGTAGTAGGAAGGCAGGCTCGAACCCGTACCGCGAAGGAGGAAAATAACGGGTGAAAAACCTGACGTCTATGCTGGTATGACTACCGCCAAATCGGAAGTGACATTTTTTAAAAATTAAGGCTAGACAATCGAAAGGAGAAGATGAATTTAAAAAATATCGGCGAAAAAAGCGACTCTCTCCCCCTGTAGGAATGTTACCAGTTGAAAGTGAAGATATTAAATGTTTTTAGCCAATTTTTCGATATTTGTCGTCTGAAAAGTCGGACTTTAAAACGATACTGATCTTGGTAAAATCCGCCGCCTCTGTGAAAAGTTTAAGGCAGACATGCAAACATACATATAAATACATACATACATACATACATTTATATATTGACAATTAAAAAAGTTTCGACCCAGACCGATTAAAAAGCTTGCCCTATCTCTGAATACCCTTTATGTCAAATTTCAAATGTTTAGACCAGAAATTGTCTGAGTAATTTGGTAGAGACCGGAGAGGTCAATTTTTTAAAACTTTGATCCTCATTATTACCTCTTAAAATTTATTGTTTTGGGCTCATATCGAGTTATTAAGTGAGATCCATGTCCAAGGAACCTATATCTAAAATTTCAAGTGTTTAGACCGAAAATTGTCGGAGGAGTTTGGTAGAGTTCTCAAAGATCAAATCGTTGAACTTTATCCCATTAACAGCCAAACCTCTGTCCGAAAACGGATTACAAAGATTTTCTCAAATCTCAGTACACTGTATATCAAATTTCAAGTCTGTAGACTTAAAACTGAAAGAATTATTGCGTAGGGAAATGTACACACACAGACACATCCACATTTATATATATACTAGCATGGGTGCTCGGCGTTGCCCAGATATTAGAGGTGTATGTTGAGCAAAAAATATGCGATCAAAATTATTAAAATTAATCTGACCCCTATTATGACCCCTTAACATTTATTGTTTTGGGCTCACCTCGGATTATTAAGCTAGATCCATGTCCACGGAACCTATATCTAAGATGTCAAGTGTTTAGACACAAAATTGGCAGAGGAGTTTGGTAGAGTGCGCAAAGATCAAATCGTTGAACTCTGACTCCTTAATCGACAAATTTCTGGCCAAAACCCGATCACATCGATTTTCTCAAATCTAAGGACCCTGTATATGAAATTTCGAATCTGTAGACTAAAAATAGACAGAGTTATTGTGTAGGGAAATGTATACAGACACACAAAAACACAGGCAGACAGGGTGGTTTGAGGTGTATGCTGAGCAAAAAAACAAAAACAAAAAAAATCGCTCGATTTTTTTAACTTTGACCCCTATTATGACCCATTAAAATTTATTGTTTTGGGCTCAAATGAAGTTATTAAGTTAGATCCATGTCAATGGAACCTTTATCTAAAATTTCAAGTGTCTGGACCCAAAATTGTCGGAGAGTTCTCAAATGTCAAATCGTTGAACTTTGACCCCTTAACAGCCAACTTTCTGAGACCCTAAATCTCAGTACCCCGATTTTCCCAAATCTCAGTACCCTTGATATCAAATTTCGAGTCAGTAGACTTAAAATTGTCAGAGTTATTGCGTAGGGAAATTTACACAGATACACACACATACATACATACACACACAGACAGACACGTTCACTTTTATAGATATATAGGTAGATATATGGATATATATACTAGCATGGGTGTCCAGCATTACCCGGTTATTTGGAGATGTATGTTTAGCAAAAAAAAAAAAAAAAAAAATGTGGTCAATTTTTTAAACTTTGACCCCTATTATGACCCCTTAACATTTATTGTTTTGGGGTCCAATAAAGTTTTTAAGTTAGATCGAACTCCAATGAATACATATCTATAGTTTCAAGTGTCTAAACACAAAATTGTCGGAGGAGTTTGGTAGAGTTCTCAAAGGTCAAATCGTTGAACTTTGACTCCTTAACAGCCAACTGTCTGGAACCCAACATCCGATCACATCGATGTTTTCCAATCTCAGTACCCTGTATATCAAATTTCGAGTCTGTAGACTAAATATTGCCCGGGTATTTGGAGCTGTATTTTGAGCAAAAAAAAAAAAAAAAGGCGGTCAATTTTTTTAAACTTCGACTACTATTATGACCTCTCAAAGTTTATTGTTTTTGCTCAAATCAAGTTATTAAGTTAGATTCATGTCAAAGGAATGTATATCTAAAACTTCAAGTGATTAGACCAAACATTTTCGGAGAAGTTTGTAGATGTCTTAAAGGTTTAATTGTTGAACTTTGACCCGTTAATCGCCACATGTCTGGCCAATAAAGGTTCACATCGAATTTCCCAAATCTCAGTAACCTGTATATCAAATTTCGCGTCTGTAGACTAAATATTGACAGAGTTATTGCGTAGGGAAATGTACAAACACAGACCACACACACAGACAGACACTTTCACTTTTATATATATATATATATATATATATATATATATATATATATATATATATATATAAAAGTGAACGTGTCTGTCTGTCTGTCTGTCTGTGTACATTTTCCTACGCAATAACTCTGTCAATTTTTAGTCTATAGACTCGAAATTTGAAATACCGGGTACTGAGATTTGGGAAAATCGATGTGACGGGTGTCAGCCAGAAATTTGGCTGTTAAGGGGTCAAATTTCAACGATTTGACCTTTAAGAACCTTACCAAACTCCTCCGACAATTTTGGGTTTAGACACTTGAAATTTTAGATATAGGTTCCTTGAACCTGGATCTAATTTAATAAAGCGATTTGAGCCCGAAAATTTTAAGGGGTCATAATAGGGGTCAAATTAAAAAAAAAAATTACTCTTTTTTTTTTTTTTTGCTCAGCATACACCTCCAAACACCCGGGTAACGCCGGGCTGAAATGCTAGTATATATATATATATATATATGTATATATATATATATATATATATATATATATATATATATATATATATATATATATATATATAAAGAGAGAGAGAGAGTTTATTTACAAGGTGGTCACAACTTATCAAGGCCCGGAAGCAACTCAGGGATACGGATTATTGTAAGTACAGTACGTTAGTGTGGAGATTTAATAAAGTGTCTACTAAGGAGGCGTTGATGATGTAACGATAGAAGTTTGCTTTTAATTGCATTAAAGGTAACCAGCCACGCCTTCCCCCACTGAACCACGCGTTCGAGATCAGAGGAGAGAGAATCAGAGAGAGCTTTGTCATTTACAGCCTTTGACGTGTCGCCGTAGATGGTCGTGTCATCAGCATAGATGCCAACGAATGATTTAAGTATGTGTTTAGGGAGATCATTGATGTAGATCAGGAAGAGAGTGGGGCCCAGGATGAACCCTTGAGAGACTCCAGCATTAATACTGCGGGCCTCTGATTTTTGTCCATCAACCACTACTCTTATGAGCCTATCAGAGGGAAATAATTTAATGATAGAGAGAGCATTTCAAGCTATACCGTAGCTGGAAATTTTGTGAAGTAGGCTTTTATGCCATACCTTGTCGAAGGTCGTTGATATGTCAGGAGCAATTGCCCTAGAAAGGAAGCCTTTGTAAAGAGATTCACTAATCCTATGAGATATAACCGTTAGCAAATCTGCGGTAGATCTTGCAGAATGGAAACCATATTGCGTGTCATTAAGAAGGTTATTTCTGATGAGGTGGTTGACTACTTCTCTATTTAATATGGATTCCAGCAACTTACTCATGACCCACAGGAGACTTATTGATCTGTACTGATGGGGAGATGACTTATCACCTGAGTTCTTAAATACAGGGCATACTGATGAGGTTTTCTAGAGTGTTGGAAGGCACTTCTCCTTAAAGCAACTCTTAAACAGTTTCGTAAGTATGGGAGCAAGTTCTGGTTGAAGCTTTTTTAACACAATAATTGGGATGCCAGCAGAGCCTTTACTAGAATCAACGTTCTTGATTAGCTTGGCGACCTCATGCACATATATTTGTGTGTTACCTAGCGTGTTCTGTGTTATAGGAGAAAATATGGGGAGTTGATGGCCTTCGTGGCATAGGGTAGAATAGCTGCAAAGTTCTTGGTAAATTGTTTGACCTTGTCTGAAGCTGACGAGATGACCTCTGGTCCATTGATAATGGTTAGGATAGAACGCACACTTCTGTTCAGGATCCTATTTGTTATTTGTGAAAACTGGTGGGAACCAAGCCGCTGATCAGCTACCTTGGATTTAACAGACTGGGCATATAGCTCTCTTGCATATTTTATTACTCTTTTATAGTGGTTGCTGGCGTTCCTGAAAGCAGCTTTAGTCTCAGTGCATCTATTATGTTTGTAGCTATGGAAAAAGTGATTTCTGTACGCGATGGGAGCAGCACATTCTGGAGAGAACCATGGCTGGCTGTAAAATTTTTGTTGGAATTTTTTGGATAGTATGAATCGTTCTATGCCTACAATTAACCATTCGGTCAGGTCTGATAATATAGAGGACACATCCTTTTTAAACATGGAATGCAGAGGTAGATCAGATATAAATTTTTTTTTTATTTTTATTTTTTTTTATTACATTTTCACCTCAAACAAGGCACATTGCCACTTTGGTGTAGGGGGCTACTATCAAGGGAAACATCTACTGGGGCATTATGTAGGGATTAGGGCAGCGAGATATTGGTTCACGTTGCACTTGAACTTATGCATGTCAGTACAGTTGGGGAAGCAGTGACCTGGAATAGAATTCCAAAGTCTAGCAGTTCTGGGGAAGAAACTACTGGAGTAGAAAGATCTTTTACATCTAGGGATCTCTACAGTGTGGGGTGGGATTTTGCAGCTTGTCGGGTCTGTCGAGGGTGTTCACGTCGTGGGGGCACAAGTGCTTGCAGTTCTTCAGAGCATTCACCATTATAATACTTGTAGAACAGGCAGAGGGATGCAACGTTTCGACGATGGGACAGAGGTTGAAGTTTAGATGCCAGTTTAGGGCCTATCAGATTTGCGACTCTCTTTTGAACCCTGTCAAGGAGAGAGAGACTAGTAGCCGATGCACCGGCCCAAATATGACAGCAATACTCCATACATGGGCGAATAGTGGCCTTATAGAGGTACAGGATACTTTCGGGTGTTAGAAGTTTTCTAGCACGGTAGAGAGAGCCCACCTTCCTCGCAGCGGCCCTGGCAATGCCCTCGATGTAATTGTTCCAGCTCATGTTTCCTGTGAACGTTAGGCCAAGGAGCTTGAAAGACGTACTCTAAGCTAAAGAGTTGTTGGCCATTGCTATAGGTGGTAGAGAAGGTTTCTTGTAATTATTGAATGAAACCAGTTTTGTCTTGGTGGCATTGAACGTTACCATCCATTTTTGTCCCCATTCCACTACTGATTTGAGGTCATCCTCTAGTGTTTCTGCAATTACTTTAGATATATGTTCATTTGTTTTCCTGTCGTGCCTGCTATAGAGTGTGGTGTCATCAGCATATATACCCATCTCAGAGGCAATTTTGTCGGGGAGGTCATTTATGAATATCAGGAACAGCAGAGGACCAAGGATAGATCCCTGGGGCACTCCGGCATTTATATTATATTGTTTAGACGTACGACCGTCGAGGACAACCTGGATTTTTCTCTTATCTAAGAAAGATTTAATTATGTTAAGTATTCTACCAGTGATACCGTAAGATCTAATCTTCCTAAGGAGACCCTCATGCCATACCCTGTCAAAAGCCTTAGATATATCTAGAGCTACCGCTCTGCCCTCTCCCGCTTTGTCCAGTGAATGGTATATGCGTTCAGAGATTACAGTGAGGATGTCTGCCGTGGAACGGGCTTGTCTAAATCCATATTGATGGTCGGTCAGAAGTTTAGCATCCGTAAGGTGCTGGACTAGAGCATGGTTAATTAAGGTCTCAAATATTTTGGCAAAAAGTGGGAGGAGACTAATAGGGTGATAATTTAATGGGTCAGTTCTTTCGCCAGAATTCTTGAATACTGGTACCACAGAAGCAGTTTTCCAACAGCTCGGAAAGCAAGATTCATTAAGGCATTTGTTGTAGAGTTTGGAGAGAACTGGAGCTACTTCGGCTGAGCACTTTTTTAATAGCACAGCTGGGATGAGGTCGGGTCCACATGCTTTGGAAGTGTCAAGGTTTTTTATGATAGCATGCACCTGAGCAGGGGTGATTTCCAGATCGTCTAGCTTGGCGTCTGTCCGCATAGGAAAGTCAGGTAGGGGGTGGTTTAGAGGGTCCAGTGTAGAGTTGGAGGCAACCGACTGGCAAACATGTTAGCCTTCTCGGTTGCTGAGCAAAGAACCTCGTGATTGTTGGTTAGTGGGGGAATTGTTGATTGCCCATTATTTACTACACTGTTGTAGATTTTCCAGAAGTCACGAGTTCCTCATTTTTGTGCTTCGATGCGTTTTTTAGTGGTTTCCGTAAATTCCCTCTGAGCTGTCGCTATTTCTTTCTTAACGTTACTTCTAGCTTCTATGTACTTTTGTCTGTTTGAACTGGACTTATGTCGGTTAAACCTGCGGAATGCATGCTGCCTTTGAGCAATGACAGTTGCGCAAGTCGAAGTAAACCATTGGGGAGAGTGGGGCTTGCTATAGAATTTCCGCATGGGAACATGCGCTTCGATTGCAGTTTTGAACCATTTAGTGGTCTCAGTTGCACACTGTTCAGCAGGAAGAGAAAAAATATTTCCCCATGGGGCGTCTCTGATAAGATATCTGATAGCTTCCCAGTCAGCCTTTTTATAATATCTCGTTGTTTTGAGCACTGGCTCTTCAGTTTTGGGTGTAGAGTTTAGGGCGATTTCAACCATTATTACCGCATGATCAGCGTTCCCAAGTGGGCTGTCGGCTTTCGTTACACAATCATCAGGAATTGTGGTCAAAAACAGATCTAATAGTGATGCGTGTTGTTCTTCCTGATCGGGGAAGCGGGTTGGAAAAGTAACAATTTGCGATAGGGAGTGAGATACAGAGAAGCTATGAGTTGCGCTGCCTGCTGCATCTGTATAAGTAGAGAATCCAAGCCAGTTTTTGCGATGGACATTAAAGTCACCAAATACATGTACTTGGGCGCTAGTGTCGAAGGAGAGTGCTGTGTCTATGCTGTCAGATACTTTGTTTATTATGGTGCAGTCTTGGGTCGAGGGAGAGCGGTAGAGAAAGTAAAAGTAGCTAATGTTGTGTTGCATGATTAGTCTAAAGCACATAAAGGCTTGATCATCCGTTTCTAGGTTTGTTTCTCTAGTCAGGGGAAGGGTATTACGAATGTAAACTCCAAGTCCGTGCATATGTCTGTCAGAGTCCTTACGGCAGAGTGGGAGATATCCAGGCATGTTAAAGTAGTTAGAGGGGATGGAGGAGTGTAGGTTAGTCTCACTTAGTGCTAACATATCCGGGGTATTTGTTAGGAGAAATGCTTCAACATCAGCTAAATTAGTTCTAAGCCCACGGATATTTGTGAATGCAAGCCTCAAGGAAGGAGGCAAGTTGGATTTGTTTGACCCTAAGCCTGGTTTAAGCTTATTTTTAGATTGTACTGTCATCATGTTTTTAACGAGTTTCAGTTGGGTTAGGGGAAGCCGAACAGGAGGTTATGCAGAATATCACACATGCATCACAAGTAGACCATCAGCTGACCCTCCATCAACTAGGACTGTGGCCTCAGGAAAGCCCACCGGGGATGAGTGCAGGGTCCCTTTACATGCGCGCCATGGCACTGCAAACGTCCCGATATTATTCAACTGTTGATGGAGCAGCCGCTCTAAGCGCTACCAAAGAGTTCGGGCTCCTGTACTACCAGTCGGAAACAGCAGCCAGTAACTGTCAATCCGGTACCCTCAACCCATCAGAGGAAGGTCAACCCAATCTAATTGCTCAGGCATATGTGGTACTCAAGCATTCTCAAGTGCCCAGCTTTAGGGGTGGGGTGTGTCGGGAGTGGGGAAACGGCGTTCATTGCCCTAGACAAGAAACAAGATCTACCAATGGGTGTTTCTGTCGAATCACTGTGATAGTATCTCTGCGCCTGACTAATAGGCAAAGAAGGAGTATGGAAGCCGGGCGATAGGCAGGACCTATCTACTCCTTAAGCAATTTAGGTATTGCAAACCGGTAATTTGTTTGAGTCACCAGCTCTAGGAAGGCTGTCATCCAAGACTGAAGAGGCCTCCCTCCTCTTTGGTTTAGTTTCAGAGTTTTCCTTCTCCTAGACGGATGATCTGGAAAGATATACTGGGTCCGTCACCACTGAGAGGGTTTGCTCCGCGCCTGGGTTCTAATCCAGGTATTTCTGCGACCACGCGTGGTTAGATAATGTTATTGGGTTAGTTTGTAGCGGTTATATCTGCTAAATAGTTACACTCCTCAAAGTGGATTAGGGATATTGTTATTTCATTGTTACTGGATAAAGGGGTTGAGTAGAGCTCATGCAGTGTAAGCAACTATGATTGTAAGGAGGCTTGTTAGGAGATAGTGTGGTTAGAGGCTTTCACTTTTGTTTATATATATTTTTTATCATTTTTTTTCCTTTTTTATTTTTATTTATTTATTTTTTTATCCATGTGAGCTTGGGTCTAGTATAATATTAAAGTGTGAGTAGGAGTTAAGAATTGAACTACGAGTTGTGCCAAAACTATATTTTAGATGATAGCAGGGCATGAGATGCGAGTGCAATATAGTACGGGTAAAACAGTAAGTTTTGAGTCATGTGTAATTTGATAAATAGATATATGGGTTGGTTTTAGTAGGTGCGAATAAAGTTGGAGGTACAAGGTGAGTTTCTATTATTGAGAGATGTTTTCAGCTTTCAAGTAAAAGTTATGGACATTTAGCATAGCAAGGAGCATTGGTTCAGTTTCGTATTGGCGTTGCAAAGATATCTAAGAGGGGACAGTTGTGTAATGCAGTGCGGTGTGCTTTGCTTCCGAGTACATACTTTGGCTGTTTAATACCAACTGGAATAGGAATGAACTCCAATGCATGTCTAGAAGGTAGAATTGTATAGATGCTTAGTGATGACTAAGCACTTAGCATGTGAGAGTCAGGGGCTGGAAGTTAAAGATTCCAGTACAAAACGGAGTGAAATGTAGGAGTTAAGTGGCGGTTTGGTGGGAAGGAGCAGATTGTTAGCCTTCAAGGGATAGGAGTTATTAATTTACAAGAAACAGATCTAGGATTTAGAGTGGCAGGTAAGTTTTTTTTTTTTGCGCATGCAGGCTAGACAGAGGTAATCGTCTTGGAGGTAAAATGTATATTGGGATTTCGTAGCTAGCAGTTAGGTGTTTGTTTCAGTTACAAGAACTAGTTCATGGCGGATCGGAATTCCGTATTTTGTATTTATAGGAAGACATTAAGGTAACGCACGGAGCATAGCATCCACTCAGGAAGAATAGCTCTAGTATCACAGCTAAGATACTGCATATTTAGGTAACGAATAGTGAAAGTTAAATTAGGTGGCACTTTTTTTCACCTTACCATGGCTGTTACTATTAAGTATTGTACTTAAATAAAGTTCTTCTGTCATCTAAATAAGCTAAAAAGGGGGTCCCCCTCCGCATTACTACGTCAATGTGACATGGTAAAAAAGAAATTAGTTAGGAAATTGTTTTTAAAATAAGTGAATCAAGAATGGTCAAGATGTCTGAGAGATAAGATAAAATTACATCGAAAAAAAAAAATAAAAATAAATAAATAAATAAATAAATAAAATAAAATAAAAGGGTTAGATTTGTTTGGTTTAAAAAGAGGATAGAATAAAATATAAAATAAGATAAAGTGTGCAAAGAAAATACAAAAAATGTACTTAGCTAAAAATTAGATCTTCGGTGTGGTGGCAAATGGCTCTCTTCGACCACCATGCAAGTGACGCTAAGGAAATTCTGACCTTACTAAGCCAGGTCATTGGAGTAGGGGGGCACACCTTACATTTGGTCGTTAGTGAGAGCTTTCCCTTCTTTAAGGGGAAGGAAAGGAAAGAATACCAATATTCTGCTTATATATTTTGAATAGATCCTGAAACTTCGTCACATTTAGATTTTACAACAGTAACTTGGCCAGGCATGAATTAAATTAAAGACTGGGCAATTAGGCTGAAAAGAAATATAGAAGCAAATAGGCAATCTGAAATCAAGACAATTTCTTGTCTGAGATATTTACCAGTCGGAAGCTATCCCAGTCAGCCATGGAGTATCGATATACACTACGGTGGAGGTGTACGTCTGGGGACTTATTACATTTCATTTTTATCTTTACTGATACGACGGTGTGGTCGAAGGATCCTAGAGGAGAAAGAACGGAACATGAACATAGCTCAGGGGAAATTGAGAGAAAAAGGTCTAGAAGGCTTGCATATTGACCTGTAGTATCGGGCACAGGGGTGGGCTCGCGAACAATCTGAGTGAGGTCATAAGCAATGTCAAAATCATGACAACCTTCCCTCATCGTCCGTCTTATTTGAGTGGGTCAGCCATTCCACGTTATGGACGTTGATATCACCACAGATGTGGATGTTAGCCGAGAGATGTACAGACAGGGTGTGGTCTATTTTCTCAGATATGCTCTTAGAGATAGTAACTCCGCTGTTATGGGGCCGATAGAGGGCAAATATGAATGCAGTGGTGTAAGCAAGTGCAACCCGGAAGCACATATAAGGTAAATTAGGATCTTCTCTAGTGATATCCCTGCCACATGGGCAGCCATCTTTTATGTAGGCACATATTCCATTCCTGTGGCGATCTTGGGGGTCAGATTTAGATGTTAAGTTAGAGTATCCGTTAATTATGAACTCATCTAGGGAAGTGGTCGGCCTTATTCTAGTTTCGCTTAAAAAGAATATGTCCGGTGTCGTCTCCTATAATTGGGTTTCAACCTCTGGAAGGTTGGAACGTAGACCCCTGATGTTGAAGGAGATATGGTATTAGAGGTCTACGTTGGAAGATGGGTTTATCTGAGCTTTTTTGTCGAGTTTTTCTTTTTTTTCTTTTTTCTGGAGATGTTTCATATTGAGGTTTTGTGATTTGTGGAACAGGTCGGCATACTTGGTTAAAGCAGGATAGAGAGGGAAAGTAAGAGAGAAAAAGACAGGAATTTTCCTTTATTTTGTAGCACATAAAAAGGTAAAGCCGTAACAATTACGCACTAGTATAGCATCGAGAGGCCCCACCAGAGACTATTGCATGGTCCCGAATCCAGTAACCAAATGGCAATACAGCAGTCCCAGTACTTTGCGCCTGCTGAGAGGACAGCCTCCAAGGATCGGGTCCCTGACTATCAGGCGTATAACGTCAGCCCAGACGAAACGTTTACGCTTACTAGTGACATATCCACAAGGATAGACATAGACAGAAAAAATTCCGACATCTCAGACTACTGTTCACCAAGTACTACCGACCTTTAAAGCAGCTTTTTCTTCACCCTTTGTCAGAAAAATCACTCATTGAATGAGGACTGGTGGACAAAAAAGGAGAAGCGAGACTTACTGAAGCTGCC
Organism: Euprymna scolopes; assembly: GCF_053919585.1. Classification (NCBI taxonomy): domain Eukaryota; kingdom Metazoa; phylum Mollusca; class Cephalopoda; order Sepiida; family Sepiolidae; genus Euprymna; species Euprymna scolopes. The sequence continues at coordinate 87,734,879 of NC_136484.1, read as the reverse complement.
GACAACACAAGCACTGTATTATCTTCAATTTATCTATATATCTATAAAAGTGAATGCGTCAATGGTTCTGTCTCTCTGTGTGTCTGTGTACATTTTCCTACGCAATAACTCTCTCAATTTTTAGTCTACAGACTCGAAATTTGATATACTGGGTACTGAGATTTGGGGAAATCGATGTGATCGGTTTTCGGCCAGAAATTTTGCTATTAAGGTGTAAAAGTTCAACGATTTGACCTTTGAGGACACTACCAAACTCCCCCGACAATTTTGTGTCTAAACACTTGAAATTTTAGATACAGATTTCTCGGACATGGATATAACTTAAAAGCTTGATTTAATCCCCAAACAATAAATGTTAAGGGGTAATAATAGGGGTCAAATTAAAAAAATTGACCATTTTTTTTGCTCAGCATACAGCTCCAAACACCCGGGCAACGCCGGGCCGAAATGCTAGTATATTTATAAAGATTAATAGAGAAATATATGTGTAGGTATATATATATATATATATATATATATATATATATATATATATATCTAAACATATAAAGATATCTGATATTATAGAAACCGTATACAATGCAGGGAACTATATAACAATATATGCAATGAAATTTTACGTATATATATATTAGTTTTAAAATATAATCATCCACTGACACAGGTTTCGTAGTCTACGACTCATCAGAGTAGCTGAATCAAGCGAGACTCGAAATCGGGACACCACAGCAATTAGGCTAAACCCCTTACTGCTCATCCATCTCACACGACTGTCTGGATATAACGCGATTTACTTAGCTGTTATTTGTTTTTTTTTTTTTTGTAGCAATATGTTTTGAATGGATCCAATTATTTACGAAAGTGCATGTTTACCTAAATGCGAGTCGGGAATAATTTTCCCTGTAACCAATTTGGTACCCCCACAAATGGAGCGGTATATATATATTATTTTAAAAGTATAATTTTCCATTGGCACGTGTTCCGTCATCTACGACTCATCAGAGTGGCTGCATCGAGCGAGATTCGAAATCGGGACCCCACAGTAATGAGCATAAACACCTTACCGCTCACCCATCTCGCACGACTGTCTGTATACATCGCGATTTACTTAGATGTTGTTTGTTTTTGTTTTAGCTATATGTTTTGAATGGATTTAATCTATATAATTATAAAACTCAAATTACCTTGTAACGATGTATGTACCCACTTTCCGGTTGACGACAGCCGGTTGCGCATGCGCGCATAAACATTAACCCATAACAACGTAAACAAATAAACACAAATCGCTTCTTTTGCAGATTTTGACCTGCGCACTTAAATATTAACTTTATTATTTTAAAATTATTATTTAACATGGGAAGAGTGGGGTTTAGATAACTTAAACGTAATGCAGAAATGAACGATGCAACACAAAAATGCAGACAGTATTAACAATTGTTTATTTGGATAATTTAAACGCGAAGAAAAAAACAAACAAAAGAACAATTGGGGCGCGTTATTATTTCGAAATTATTATATAACATGGGAAGAGTGGGGTTTAAAATAAACAAAAAACAAAAGAACAATTGGGACGCTGAGATATTAACGTTATTATTTTGAAATTATTATTTAACATTGGAAGAGTGGGGTTTGAAATAACGTAATACAGAAATGAACGATGTAAAAAAAAGCAGATATATCAAAATTTGAATTCAACTATAATAAGTATTATGGTATCTGTTCAGTGCACATTTACCTATAAGTATGGCCAACCACTTATAATTCAGTAACTGTAACTTTTTTTAAAAAAAATAATCAATTATAATAAATAGAACGACTCATAAAAATCTATCTGAATTCTTCTTTCATTTTAATATACTTTCATAGAAATGTTTCTGTTATGTCAAAAAAAAACTATTTTCATTACGTCACAAGTGCCACGCTTATACGTGAATTCCATAGCTATTATAACATACTGACGCAACGGGTCACCGGTAGTCTAGTAATTTATATATTCAGAGAGTCGTGCGAGATGGGTGAGCGGTAAGGTGTTTAGGCTCATTACCGTAGGATCTCGATTTCGAATCTCGCTAGATTCAGCCATTCTGATGAGTCGTAGACTACGAAACACGTGTCAGTGGATAATTATATTTTTAAAATAATATATATACCGCTATCTTTGTGGGGGTACCAAATTGGTTAAAGGGAAAATTATTCCCAACTCTCATTTAGGTAAAAATGCACTTTCGTAAATCAAAACATATCACAAAAACAAGCAATATCTATCTTTTCTTTTTTTTTACACAGTAATCACCACTTATCAAGGCCCGGAAGCCACTCAGGGATAATGGTTATTGCAAGGACATTACGTTAGTGTGGAGATTTGATGAAGTGTTTACTTAAGGAGGCTGTCCATTAGTAATTTGTTAACGTTGGACTTTAAAAGATCCAAGTTGTAGTCCGGTGGGAAGCAGGCAGACGGAACAGAGTTCCACAGGCGTGCAGTTCTAAGAAAGAAACAAAAACAAACAACATCTAAGTAAATCTATATATATATATATATATTGTATTTTGTGTACAGAAAATTGTTAGATGAAATAAGTCATTAGTACCGTCGGTTTCAAGCCCGATAAGTAGGACCGTTTTAGATATCAAACTCTCTTCAGCCAATTCTCATCACTTGAGTATTGACTGAAGAAAACTTGATATGGATATCTAAAACGGTCCTAATTATTGGGCTTGACAGCGACTGTACCAATAACTTATCTAACAACCTTCTGTAGACAAATTACAAAATATAAATACGCTCTTATTTTGACGGATTTTCCTTTTAATCGGACACTCTGCTGGATGTCTTTTTTCTAATATATATATATATATATATATATATATATATATATATATATATATATATATATATATATATGCGCGTATGACCACCCTTACATAATCGATTACAGTCATAAAATGTGAGAATATTTTTAAGTGTTTAATTTTGAAAATACTTTATGTCTAGTTATGTTTTAATCTGATTCCTTTTTAATGTATACTATTAGTTTAGATTCTTAGAAAAAAGGTTCATGTTTTTATATCCGATCTCATGTTGTTCTCATCTAATATTGCATAAAATATTAAACTTTACCTTCCATTAGATTTTGGATGAGATTGATGTGATATCTTTTACTGTGGGAAGTAAAAACAAGAATAGCTAGAGTACGGAAAGATAATACATCAGAGAAATGTATTTCTCGATAATTACCAGTGATACGCTTTCAAAATTAATTGGCATTATATCGCCAGTGACATTAGAAATCGATAGATCTAGTCAAAAACAATAATTCTTAATTAATTAGAGTCTGTGAAATTGAATTAATTGATTGTATATGGCTCGTCAGACGAGTATTTTGAAAAGCACGCAGTATTCTTTCGGAGATAACACATCTTGCCTGAAGCAAATAAAATGTCTGACTTCATCACAGGAATGTTCGTCTTCTTCATTATGACAAAATGAAATTATCATTATTATTTTATAATTATTTTGTGATCATTTTATAATTCTTAACTACAATGTTAATAATAGGAACAGCAACAACAATATTTTACATATTTATCAAATTAATTTGGTTTTCAAATAACAAACTTGTTAGTATAAAAACTAACTGTATTACGTTTTCATGCCACTATGCAAATAGTTTTATCGTGTAATTTCTATGACATTCATATTTTTTCTGTATTATTTTGAAGACTATTTCTATTTTGTTAGTTTACTCAATGATTTTCCTCTTTTCGAACTAGAAACATTCTGATCGAAATTGAGAATCCTTACATCAAATTCGGACATCTGTATGGGATGTCAAACTATATTTTTATTGATTCAATGTAAATAAATTACACTTGATATAAAGATTGACAAACTCCACTAGAATAAAATCAGAGATTATGTCGATGAAAATATAGTGAAAATATCAACCAAGATGACAATAATTATGCGAATATCGAACTGACACAAAATGATCAGTCTTCATCACAAAGAGCGAAGATAATCCATGGTTTTGTCTGAATTTTTGGAATAAAAAATCCATCAATCACTTACATTTTCGCAACGGACAATTTCTTCATAAACCTATATATATATATATATATATATATATATATATATATATATATGTGTATATGTATATATATATGTATATGTATGTATATATATTAAAACGTTTGACATGTCATCGTAACCTACATCTAATATTTCAAGCGTTTAGACCCAAAACTGCAGAGGAGTTTGGTAGAGTCCGCAAAGCCAACTCTTTCAACTTTAACTTCTTGGCAGCTAAATTTTCGTCAAAAACTGATTAAAAAGCTTGCTACATATCTGAATATGCTCTATGTAAAATTTCAAATGTTTGGACCCAAAATTGGTTGAATAGTTTGCTAGAGTCCACAAAGGTAAAACAATTGAACTTTGACCCGTTGGCAGTCAAATTTTGGACCAAAACCCGATGAGAAAACCTGCCCTATGTCTGAATACACTTTATGTAAAATTAAAAAATTTCAGACCAAAAATTGGCTGAGTAATTTGGTAGAGATCGCAAAGGTCATTTTTTTTAATTTGACCTCAATTTTGACCTCTAAACATTTATTTTTTCTTGCTGAAAGCAAGTTAAAAAGTTTGATGCATGTCCAAGTAACCTACATCTAAAATTTCAAGTGTTTAGATCCTAAATTGGCGAAAAAGTTTGGTAGAGTTTTCATAAGTCAAATCGTTGAACTTTGACCCCGTGATAGCCTTATTTCTGACTGAAAAGCGATGAAAAAGATGTTCCCAAATCTCAATACCTGGTATGTTCAATTTCAAGTCTGCAAACTGAAAATTGGCAGTGTAGTTTGGTAGGGAAATATACACACAAGCAGACAATTTCACTTATATATATACATACATATATATATATATATATATATATATATATATACGAGGTGCTGTTTCCAGTGATTTTTGTGCAAACGCTTAAATATTGAGTATCTTATTGCTACAAATATTATGAAAGAGCTGACTAATTTTTATGAATTCAAGTTCAAATGAACAGCTACAGCAGTAATTGAAATTCACTTTGGTTTTCACATCTGGTGAATTTTAAAAATCCAATCTGAATTCTTTAGAAGAACTATATGCAATGAAAGGCTATTTTATACTTGGAAAATTGCCACAGAAACGTATGGGAATGTTCCGACTTTTAGGGCTATCTTGCATGGATTTGTGCATATTTTTTTTATTGGATTTTTATTGGAATAAAGATATTCAAGGAAGGTAGGGAGTCTGTGAATGATTATGAATGGTGTGAGAGGGTTTAAGAAGTCGGAACACAAAACTGGGTTGGCCAAATAAAGAATTACATGGATAAGGACCGTTGTGTATATATAGAGACAATAAGTGCATAGTTTGATGTTAGTGAGGAACTTTATACACAACCATTCCTGAGACATTGGAGACGCGGAAGATTTGCGCGAATGCATCAATCCACAAGTCCGTCCTTATCACAGACTATTTGATCAAAATTGGCATCAAGACAATTGCTCACCCTCCCTATAGTCTAGACCCTCCTCTGTGGTGTTTGGTTATTTTCTAGGCTCAAGGATAACTTTAGAGGCTGCCGTTATGAGACAATTAAGAAGATGAAGGAGGCTGTTAGAAGGGTCATTGGCATGTTTAGACAAGAGGACTTCCAATGTAACCTTCTAGAAGTTGTTGGAACGATGCAAGTTCATTGCGGCCGGAGGAGATTACTTAGAAGGGGGCTAGAGTTTCATGTGTGGACTATTAATAAAATTGCCCATACAGAAATGCCTGGAAATTTATTGAACGCATATCGCATATATATATATATATATATATATATATATATATATATATATATATATATATATATATATATATATATATATATAAGAATAATGGAAATAGTATCCGACAAAATAGAAAAATAAAAAGGAAGTTATGTGTTTATCGACGTTTTGTCTTTATTTCGAGACTTTCTCTTTGGAACATATTAAAAAAAAAATAGGAATTCCAATCATACAAATCACTTTACAAACTATAAAACACATATTTACAAAACAAAACATACCCAAAACAAACCAGTTTTCAATGCAGGCATATACACTATTCCTAGCCAGAATTGCCACCATAGATACGTTGGTGAAACCTAGCGTAAGTTAGAAAAAATGTTCAGTGAACATAAAAGAGATATAAAAAATATCAATTCTCTAAGTGCATTATTCTATCATTCATTGCAGCATAATTACACTTTTGATTTTAAACAAGCAAAAATAGACACATTTGTTTCCAATAAACCGCGCCGGAGACTTCTGAAATCAGCACTTATCGCAAATTCAAACACAATTAAACAACGCGGAGGTTTCTATAATGTAGCGCCATTAATAAGTAAACTTTTATTAAAATAACATAATTGTAGACACAGGTTAACCTTCTCACACCATATAAACATCCCCTATAATAATTAATACATATAATCTCAATAAATAAATTGCATAACAAATACACACTCATTTAATTCCTGTTACACACCTATATTTGAATTTTAATAGACATATTTTTCCTGAAAGAATATTAATTGCGTTCATATCTTTTAAAACATATTAACGACTATATGACGTTATAAAATCTCACTCTTTTTTAATAACGCAAGCTACCCTCCTTTTTTAAACTTCCAACGTCTTTTTCTGTTTCTGAAATAGAACAGAGTCACATTTTGCACATGAAAATGTTTCAATTATTCGTACTGGTGATTTGTTTTCTTAATCTCATTCATCCAGAGGAAGTCTCGAAATATATACGAAACATTGATGAACACATAACTTAGTTTGTTCCTTTTAATTTCTCTCTCTCTCTCTCTCTCTCTCTCTCTATATATATATATATATATATATATATATATATATATATATATAGAGAGAGAGAGAGAGAGAGAGATTTCTTGTTGATTTTTTTAAACGTCAAGTACCGTTAAATAGCGGCCTCGCCTCGAAGCTCATTTTTTTATTTACTTAGAAAGTCGCCCATAATTTATTTGGACTTATATAATATTTTTATTTTATTTAATTTTTAAAATTATTTTTAAAACAGTAATCTAGGTACATGCATGTTTCAAGGTAACTACCTCTTGTTAGAGTAGCTTGCCTGTTTCTAGGAATCGAACTCCGGACCATGTCTATCACAGTCCGCTGCGTTTCACCATTACGCCATGAACTCCTAGATGATTGTACTGTTTATTTTCAAGTTTATAAATTTAGATTTCTTGTTGATTTTTTTAACGACAAATACGGTTAAATAGCGTCTTCGCCTCGAAGCTCATTTTTAACCATTACGCCATTAACGGTTAAACGCACCGGACTCTGTACTGTTCATAACTTTATGTACATATGCATATATTAAAAAGTTTGACTCATGTCAAGGTAACCTACATCAAATATTTCAAGTGTTTGGACCGAAAATTTGCGGAAGAGTTTGGTAAAGTCTGCAAATGTCAACTTTTCAACTTTGACCTATTGCCAGCAAAATTTTCGCCTAAAAACTGATTAAAAGGGTTGCTGCGTGTGTGAATACCCTTTATGTAAATTTTCAAATGTTTAGACCCAAAACTGGCTGAATATTTAGCTAGAAACCGCTAAGGTAAAATCTTTTGAACTTTGACCCTTTAGTAGCCAATTTTTCAGCCAGCACCGATTAAAAAGCTTGCCCTATGACTGAATACACTTTATGTACAATTTCAAATGCTTAGATCAAAAATTGACTGAAGAAGTCAATTTTTTAAAAATTTGACCACAATTTTGAATCCTTAACCTTTAGTGTTATGAGCCTAAATCAGGTTACAAAGTTTGATCCCTGTCTAAGGAATCCACATCTAAAATTTTAAGTGTTCAGACCAAAAATTGGTGGAGGAGTTTGATAGAGTTTTCAAATGTCAAATCCTTGAACTTTGACCCCCTGACAGACGAATTTCTATCCGAAAACAAATTTCAAAGGTTTTCCCAAATCTCAATACTCCTTATGGTAAATCTCGAGTCTGTAGACTGAACATTTACAGCGTAATTTAGTAGGAAAATGTACACACACAGACAGTGTGAATGCACTTTATGCAAGATTTTTAATGTTTGTATCGAAAATTAGCTAATTTGGTAGAGACCGCAGAAGTCAATTTTTAAAACTTTTATAATTAAAAAGTTGGATCCCTGCCCAAGTAACCTACATTTTAAATTTCAAGTATTTAAACCCAAAATTGGGTGAGGAGTTTGGTAGCGTTTTCAAATGTCAAATCGTTGAACTTTTACTCCTTGAGAGCCAAAAAACTGAAAACCGATGAAAAATTCTCCTAAATCTCAATACTGTATTATGTCTAATCTCGAGTCTCTAGACTAAAAAATGACAGAGTTATTTGGTAGTGTAATATACACACACAGCCATACAGATATTTTCACTTTTATAGATATAAAAATTAGTAAAAAATAAGTCTTTGTGAAGTAAGTTAATGCAGTTTTCAAGCGATTTGAGCAGTTAGTGGCGATTTCTGGTGTCGAGATTTAATTAAAAATTAAACCCCATTATATGCACTTTTTATCATACCAATTAATCATAAGAATTTAATTTCCATAATAAATGACGGGATATACTCTGCAATTCCTTAGATGTGGTTTTATAATTTAACTAGCCTGGGTGTTAAGAGGTGTGGCAGGCAGGCTCGAACCCGTGCTGCGAAGAAGGAAGAGCACGTGAAAAAAAATGTGATGTCATTGCTGTTGTGTCCAACGCCAAACCGGAATTAACGCTAGTAGATCGAAAAGAGGGAAGACTTTCGAAAATATCCTCCACCTGCGTTATTTATTACGTCTTACGGTTTTCATCGCTAAAAAAACTTCATCTTGGTTTTAAAAATCAGTTGGTTTTTTTTTTTTCACTTTGATTTTAGCAGTCAACAGAAAGTAATCATTAGAATTACGGCATCTCTATAGATTTTTACGTCTAGGAAGCAGACTGGTCTCCATTTCAAATAAATGACGATGTACCTCATGGCCGTTTCAAATACAAGTTATTTTGAGGATGCAATTATGATCAAAATGTCATGAGCCAATCTGTTGCTATTTTCCAGTGCGGTCTTCGAATCTCATTCGTTTTCTCTCAATCTCTAGTTCCATGTTACCCATGGATGGATGATGATACCATGCTTTGTGTTTTCTCGACGAAATATTGAAGTTGTTGTTAGTAAATACCCGTTTCGTTGTCATATTCATCATTAGTGCGTGCATAGTATTGAATGACAGTAACACTTGTATTAGAAGTAATGAATTGGGCTATTAAGCGTCCATTGATGAGTGCCTGTTCGTTAAGGTCACTGTTAGGAGCTTTAGATTCATGATATCCAAGTTGTAACCCTACATTTATATGATGGTTTGTGCAAGTTTGGATAATTGGTACAGAGTCCTTCCGTTTCAATATCCAATGCATGTGACTGATTTGGCAGAAACAATTCTGGTTTCGGGATCCAAATTTTATCAGTGAGGTTTTTATTAGAATCTGTCACACGATCATAAGGTGGAGATAGCAATTGTTCTGGCTGCTTTGAACTTGAACTTTCTCTATTTTGACGATTTTTGTAGCAAGTTTTTATACGGGCAGGTCAAACCAAACCAAAAACATTTCGATAGAAGATAAGGTTGGTTAAATTAACAATTTAGACATCGTTATGAGAGGACTAGGGCGCTAATGATAATTAGCACTGCACTAAACCTGCTGGGTATTGGCTAACTATTTTAAGAGTAAAGGAAAAACTGACTGGTAATTATAGAAGATTGTGGGTAGTACAATCATAAATTGGTAAAAATACATAATACAAAACACAGAAAGGCTGACAATCGGAGCAAGAAACACCATTAAAATTAACAATAAAAGGAGCAGCAAAACGAAGAGATGCGAAAATAAAAGTAAATAAATAGCTCCATAGATGATCGATAAGAACGACTTCCGAAAACATGTGCACATGTTTTCGTGATAAAAGATACTGAGTGAAAACATCACTAATGCAGTTAGAATGAATTTTATTAATGCTAAAATAGACAAAAACAGAAAGACAGTAAATGCAGTGTAGATAAAAAGAACGGTAAATCATATAAGTGAATGTAGCAAATTAGTTCCCAATAGAAGAATAAATATAAGTGGGTTCGAAAGGCATGGTAACAAATGGTAAGACGTAAACCAGTGACAGTACTGGAAACTGAACATCACAACATCATTTGAGGCATGGATGAACTTATCTAAGCAAAAAAAGCAGGATTTCATAATAATTAACAAGAAGAGAAAGAACTGAAAAACTATAGAGCAAATATTAACTGGTCCATAAAAAGACAGAAAATCGAAGCAAAGCAGGAAACATGTGTAAAATGAAAAAAAAAACAGAACATAAAGAAAGTACCTGTACGAGCAGTAGAAATAGTCCACAAAATGGAGAAAAAGGTGAGAGAAATTGAAATATAATGGAAGAAGCCGTCATGCAATGGACAGCACACATACAAGCAGTTGAAATCGAAAAAGTCTCTGAATATTGTAACTAACCTACATAAACTACGAATGCTAACCAACCATAGTTGCAATAAATATTTAAAAAAAACATAGTAAAACGCCATCACATCATCCAAAAATGTGAGAAATGTCATAAAAAGTAACAATGGATGGTACCCGCCCCCGTTGATATGACATAAAATAATTGTGAAGGATCAAAAACGATATATACATGAGGAGAGCCCAAACCAGGCCCTCTACCGGAAGTGTGCAGAGAGTATCAGGACTAAACTCTCAGAGTATACCAATGATCGATGCTATTATTTTTCAGTGAGTTACAACTGGGGGGGTGCTATCAAAATAAATTCTAATAACAGAAATTTGTCCGCTGCAACTACAGGTGACATAGAATAGGAGTTGGGTTGTTGAAAACAAAATGCATGTATGTCACAAGTGAAAAACCAAATGGTTAGGAAACTGTAACAGTAGCTTAGAAATGCCGTGTAACAAAGCCTATCCGAAACGGCCTGGTTAACAACGCATAGAACTGAGTGAATGTAACAATAACACAAAACCAGATACTTTTATTAAGTAAACAAATGGTCGAAGAGACAATAAACTAAAACGATCTGGCATTAAAAAATGTAATAAGCCAGGCATTAATTTTGTTTTTATAATGTTGAGTTTTTTTTGTTTATTTATACAATTATTTACTAGCAAGTAATACATGGGTATTTTTCAAGAATTTTAAAGTCAAAAATTAATTTCTATATGACAATTTAATTTAGAATAAGTACCAAGTTACTTATTCTATTTTGATATAAAAATAATTAACCTGGTGACTTGTTAACGAATAATCTAAATGTATAGTTGCAAATTTAATTTCAAAATGACAAAAAATATTTACGGTAAAAAATATTTCGTACTATACACTAATCAGTCTTGTATTTTTGTAAATTATTAGTAGTGAAATAATACTGATACGTTATAAATCCCCTAAAAACGAGACACATAAAAAAAACAATAAAAAATAGGCACACGTTTTTATCAATATAGAGCGCAAGGCCTTTCGTTATTTTAACATTACCAAACGTTAAGTTGATATTTTCCATATATACTCACTCATGCTTTATTTACACGTTTTGATTCTTGGTTAAGCATTAGATAATTCATTCTACATGAAATAAATTTTCTTGTTTTTTTTTAATTATTATTTCAATTTAGGTTTAATTGTGTGAGAAAATTAGTTATTCTTGTCAAATCCTATTTTGGTTATTTTTATAGTTTGTTTCTGTTCTCATCTCGGATATAATTCTCACAACGTTTTGGTCGATGTAACCTCTGGTCAAGAGGAGTTCTGGAGAATTCAGGAATCCTTCATTAGTCGTTTTGTTAAAATAGGCATTGTAAAGGTGAATTAAGCCAAGGTAGAATAGTCAATAATTTATGATAAAGTTACATTATGAAATTAATCTTTTGTAATTAAATATATTTATCTAAATCCGACTTTAGAAGATCCTGGATATGACCTTAAACTATATCCGATGGTGAGGCCCCAGCTTGTGGGTTTTGGGGAGTGTGGAGCCACCCTTTAATTGCCATTGCTCCCAGGTCCACTCTGATCCGGAGTGGTAGTACTTGTTAGGGTCCCAACTATGGGTTAAATAGAAACCGACTTAAAAAAACAAATATACTCTATTAAAAAATTGTTCTTCAAAATCACTGGATTTGGCATTAAATAAGCCAAAAGGGTTGATATGCCGTAAAACAACCAACCAACCAACCAACAACCGACTTTAGAAAGGATTGTTTACTCGTATAGAGGATATTCTAAAGCGATGCAAAATTTGTCATCGGTATTCTTCGGTAGCGTCGCATCAATCACCCTACTCGAATGAGGTAATACCTCAATTTATGGTCTCCTAGAACAAAACACGATTTTAATCAAAGGATTGGTCCTTAATCAAGCTAGACATAATTCCATTACGGCACCTTTATCATGGCGATAAGAACAAAGTAAATGTGAACAAGCTTTATTAGGTTTTATACAGCAAAAATACTATTCGAAGAGCTAGTCTTGAACTCTTTCCAACTGATGAACATGGGCATGAAAACCATACGTTGAAAGTGATCTGTCGAGAGAGACAATGTTGAAAAATTAGTAATTCGACACAAAGTCCAGCTCCTTTAAAAGACGAGCAGACTGAATTGCTTCATAGGTGGCTTTGATCAGAACAGTGGACATAGTCTCGCAAGCACTTCCTCTCCTCTGAAGGGGAGAAAATATCTGAAAGAATTACTTCCGAGAGTTACCAGCAAATTATTTTCAGCCCCCCCCCCACACCTTTTTTTTATTTAAAATATAAATTATGTTTACTAGACATCGAACTCCTCGTTTATGGATGGAACTTAGTTGTTTATGAGTGAACACACTCATTATCAGAACAGTGACGAACCACTTCGACATTACGATATTAGCATCTTAAAACTACGATTAAATACACAACTAATTTGTTAAATAAAAGGATAGTGTTTCTGAATAAAAGCAGCTGAATAACATTTTTCAGTAACCTCCATGAAGTGCAAATACGTAATTTGAATCTTTTTACGAGGGAACATTTTTTTTTACATTTTATTGCTTTTTTATGCTCGTTTCATTCGTTAAGATTGCATTGGAGTCTCATCCTCAGCTGTTTGTATATATATAAATATATATATAACCTTAGTGAAACAGTAATGAAAAAGTTCCATCTGACCTTATGTTTCGTTTGTTTTTTGTTTCTACTTTTTTTTCTGGCGCTGTCGATGACTCTAGCGCCTCGAAATATACGTGATGAGAGCTCGCAATAAAAGAGGGAGTGTTTGTTAGGACCCGATACTTGGCAATTGGCACCCTCGGGTCGCGTGCACGCCGTGAATTCGCAACTAGACATACATAACAGTTACTCGTATGTCGCCAGGACTAACGTGAGGGCAAAGGTGTATTTGAACACACTCGGTCTCTCTCTCTCTCCCTCCCTCTCTCTCTCTCTCTCTCACACACACACACACACATACAGATAGATCCATGTGCACATTCACACATGGATATATAGAAAGAAAAACAGAGATATACTAAGAGGTAGAAAGAGGAGATGCTAAATAGAGAGGGGGTCGCACGTGTACTCATATAGAAATGTTACACGCGTACGCCTACGCAAGTCACACATGCACACGTATACACAAACGTCGAGAAACAAAACAGAATAATAAAGTAAAGTAAAAAATAACAAATATAAGTGAATGTGCGTGGCTAAGAGGACTCCACGCATAGTCGGTGTTGTGTGTTCGGAATGAAAGAGTTGTTTTTTTTTCTTCTTGTTGTTTTTATTTCAACTTCATTTTTGCATGACTGGGCATCAGAATAAGAAATGAGGGAAAAGTAGGAGACGAGTAAAAGCAGAGGAGGTAGGAGGAGAACAGGAGGAGGGAAGTATAATATGAAATGCCGATGGCTCGGTAATGTTTAAATGAGTTGTAAAGAATGATGTCCCTTGTGTCGTCCGTCAAGGCCCGTAACCCTAGGGTTTAGAAACCCGGCGCACAGTTCAATTAACAAAGTTTATAGCCTCGATATTTCATTCCTCTTGCTTTATCATCAAACTAGGAGAAAAGTTCGCCAGAAGATGAAAACGAAAAAGATTTATTCGCACGAAACTGCTCTAGTATTGAATAATTCAAGAAATCTAACCTGCTAAAAATATGGTTCTTTCATTCGATAGTATATATTACAATAATCGTGTGTGCGTTTGAACGTATGATACTAATTTGGTGAGGTAGTTGTGATCTCACACGGATTTCACTTAATTTGAAGAGACTGTGCAAAGCTACAGTTGGAAATACCCAGAAATAAAAGAGGTACCAGATTAAAATAAAATGCATTTCTGAATGAATAAATCCATCTTAAAATAAAAATAAAAAAGATTATTTTGATGTAAATTTAATAGCTGTCGAGTTGAAATGGTACAACTTTCTTTCTAATCAAATACATTTATTTAAAAAAAAATGGGAGTTGCATTTGCCTTAAACAAAGTAAAATCATATATTTTTGAACTAATATTTATGACACTTAAGTAGTTGTCGGACAGAGTACAAGTGAATGTTCTATAATGGCTTAGTCAAATAGCCAGCATTTTGAAAAGTTTGGCTTTTGTCCGTAGAAGAACGGCGATATCTTTACTGCCTGATAAGAGAACACTTCATCCTTTTATCGAAGCTGAGCACTAGTTTTCATAAAACTATAACATTTCTTTTTAATTGATAGTATTTAAAATGTATATTAAAAACTAAAAGAAATATGCATTAATATTTTAAAATATTCACTGTTTAAAAGTTTTAAAACATTGATATATGTACATGTTTATACATCTGTGTGTGCAGGGTTAACTCCCAAACTAATTACTCAATCATTGTGATATTGAGGAGCACAGTTGTTAAGGAGAAAAATAACTAATGTGTTTTCTATATAGTTTAATTTGTTTTATGCAAATAGAAGAAAGAAAGGATGGAAACTCTAGAATTATATTCACCCGTTTGGAACGAGCATTACATGACGAGTAATCAACCACACCTTTCTTGCATTGACACTGATTTCAGTTGGAAAGAGAAGTTGAGAATGACTGGAAAGAATGCTGAGGTAAATGTAAAGGACCTCCAGGACCTAGTATTTTCAAATAGTCACTCATTTAGTACTGAGCAGGCTCAATGTCGCTTAACACCGGTAATGTAAGGAAAACCGATATGTCAACACGATTATACCGTATTTGTACATGATACGATATACGGTAAAACGCTTCAGACATTATATCAGCTAAAAATTCGAACCGATTAGGTCAAACAGAGCTATTACAATATGCAGTGACTTAGTCAACAATAAACTATAGTCTGCCAATGCATTTTAAAGAATCTACTGTTTATTTTATCAAATCATCTGCAAATAATGACTTCACTTAAAGTATAAAATGCAAAATTCAAGTATCATGGACCAATTGTGTTCTAAACATTCATTTCGAACTTGCCCTCGTTTTATCAAAGAACCAAATGCATATTTTTTAAAATTATTTTTACCTAATTATTTGAATTAAAATTAAACGTAAAATATTTAGTTTCATGGTTCAGTTGTGCTCTAAAACGAAACATTCATTTCGAACGCGTTCTTGTCTTTAAAATGTTTATACGCCGGGCCTTTCTGCTTGTGCGTTGATAAAAATTCTCAAACGCACTTAGAACGTTAGGTTGTGTGAAAGTTCGAAGTTTGTAAAAATCGGGCTTCCTTCTTTAATCGGATTTTGTCGATTATCGATTTTTTAATATTATCGGACAAATTCCAATACAAAACCTACGCAAAACAGAGACACATCAAGTACTTCATATGGAATTTAAAATAATCGGCCCAGCCGTTTCCTAGTCTATAGGAAACTACCCCCCCGCACGCCACAGACAAAGTTACTTTTATATAATAATAATAGATAGATAGATAGATATAGAAAGACATAATGTTTGTGCGAAAATCTTTTGCCTATTGTAATATTTATTCTCTTACAATACCAAAAACCACAAATTATGATATCAAAGTATGTTTCAATAATAATAATTGTTTTCAAAAGCCCCAAAGAAAATAATTTCGGAAAATTCTAATATACAATTTAAACGGAGACAACGAGCATATGGGAGTGTTTGGTTGAAATAATACAGAAAACAAACTAAAATATTACTAATTTGACTAAAAGTTCCCATTTACTTTTCTTCATCTTCCAATTATTATCGAAAACAAAACACCAATTTTCATATCATATCAAAACATATTTTGGTATTGGCTTCACTTTGGTACGCAAGTTTAATGTAAAAGGTTCAGTTAATGTTTATACACATCGCTTTTTAGAATTACGAACAGTTCGGTCATTTTAAACTACACTCAAAACTTCCGTCTAAAACATAAAAGAATAACTTGTGTTTTTGAAATCATTTTTGTAGTTGGAAGAATTAAGTGTTGGAACAATATAATGATTCGAAAATATTAAAAAAAAATAACCTTAAGTAACAAAAATGTGTTCTGTTTTTAATTGATGACGGTTGATAATTAGATGATTGATTCAGATTCTCGTCGCTGTCATGGTAACAACGCGTCAGTTGATGTAACCAATTTCATGCACATTATTCAAAACTTGGAAACACTCTAGTTGAACTTAGAAATCTTTGTGTTAAATACGAAACCTGTCAAAATTTTCCTAAATGAACCATGTATTTTATTTGCTAGGGTGATTTCTTCTTATTCCATGATGCTAATTAATGTTATTTCTCGTCTTCATCGCCTATAGTGATGATTCAATTAGAAGATTTTCCCTTAAAGCTGATTATTAACCGGTTCTTATACGTTCATAAATAATATCGGCAAAGTTTTTATAAGCAGATTAAGTGGCATTGTACAGTGCTCAATTTTATCTATAAAGCACATTGTATTACGATAGTACGACATCATAATAATGACGACAATGCTCAACTTGAACGATGTGCTTACATGAATATATATATATATATATATATATATATATATATATATATATATATATATATATATATACACACTTTATTATTCAACCGTCTTATTCCTCACTGGAAAAAAAACTCATTATGTTCGTTAAAAAAGTTCGTTATGTTTTGGACGATAATAATAAGTGTCACTTCCCAGTAAAGAGTAAAGCGAAAAAATATTGTGAAAATATTTATAGCTCTAGTATTGAGCTATTTAAAGGAACTTCCTGTTGTGAATGTTTATAATGTTTATATTTTAATATAAAATTTGATGCAGAATATATATATATATATATATATATATATATATATATATATATATATATACCTACATACGTGTATAATTATACATGTCGATCTATCTATCTATATATATATATATATATATATATATATATATATATATATATATATATATATATACAGGGTGTCCGTAAAGTTACTATACAGTCTTACAAGTTACTACACAGACACCCTGTAATATATTAACTATTAATACAAATATAATACAATAAAACAATAAGACTGTATAGTGACTTTGCGGACACCCTGTATATATATATATATATATATATATATATATATATATATATATATATATAAGGTGATTGTGCCTTGCCTGTCTGTTTGTGTGCGCAAGGGACGGCTTCTACCAAATTGATGTCAATTTTAGTCCAAAAATTTAAACTTAAGATATAGGAAACTTGGACGTTTGGGACGCATCCAATTTAATTTTTATCCAGAAAAAAAAACTCTTAAGGGAGACCAAATTGAACAACATTGGAGTTGGGTGGCCTAAGTTGTACTAAATATATACCATTCTACACATGCGCAATTATACATCTACATGGTAAAGTCGGTTGATTTTTTAAATTCTGATATTCATGTGTTATAAGCTCAAATTGTAACGATTAATGTTGGGGGGGGGGTTATATAACCCCCCAACAAGTAAGCTGGTAAGAACTCAAAATAAAAATAGTGGAAGGCGTAAGTCGACTAAAAATGTCAATTATACGCATTTATGTATTTAGCAATTAATAAAGTTGAAAAGATATATGTTTTGGTTTCGATTATATCTTATAGTACCAACGTTATATTTTTATTTTACTTTGAAAATCACTATTACGAATAGGGAACATTATAAGGATCAATAGGATTTATGATAATAAATATAAAATCTTCATAAACTAAAATAAAATGTTTCAGCGTATATATATATATATATATATATATATATAGTTATATAGTTGGTTAGTTAGTAAGTTAGTTAGTTACGTAGGTAGGTGGGTAGTTATAAAATATATAAGCTACATAATAGTACCGCGTTTCATCCTTGTAGGAAATATTTTGTCTAAAGCACTTTTTAAGTAAATCATGAGCATCGATACATAAAATATATCACGTTTTAATATATTATTTGAATATATATTGTGCTCGTGCCCTATGTACTGTTCATAACTTTATGTGCATTTGTATATTTGTAGTATAAAGTTTTTCCAGGTGACCCCCATCTAAAATTACAAGTGTTTAGACACAATATTGGCGGAGGAGTTTGGTAGAGTCTTAAAAGGTCAACTCTTTCAATTTGACTCTTTGGCAACCAAATTTTCAACCAAACACTGATTAAAAAAACTTACCCTCTATCTGAATACACTTTATGTAACATTTCAATTGTTTAGACCAGAAATTGGCTGACCAATTTTATAGAGACCGCAAAGTTCAATTTTTTTTAAAACTTTGCCCTAAATTTTCATGCTTTAACATTCATCGTTTTGGCCTCAAATCAAGTTAAAAGGTTCGATCCCCATCCAAGTAACCTACATCTAAAATTTCAAGTGTTTAGGTCCAAAATTGGCAGAGGAGTTTGGTAGAGTTTTCAAAGATTAAATCATTGAACTTTGACCCCTTGGCGGAAAATGATTAAAACATTTTTTTCCAAATCTCAATACCCCTTATATCAAATCTCGAGTCTGTAGACTGAAAAATGACATAGTAGTTTGGTAGTGAAATGTACACACACAGACACACATAGATAACTTAAATGCCTACTGGGGAGAACTTGAATGCCTACTGGGGAGAACTTTAATGCCTACTAGACAGTGTCCTCGAGTGTCTAAGGTCTCTCTGTACAGGGTTTTGTCAGACCAACCTGGCATGAGGATACATTTTCCATAGAAGTAAACGCTGACCAAATATTCAAAAGCACGAAGCTTTATACTCCACCAGATTAGATAAATTATTGTCCTGGGATCCAGTAAGACCATGAGACCAACATGAAAGATATACTACAACGTATGAAAATGGTTAATTGAGGAGAGGAAAGTTATGTTCTCGACTTCTTTACTAACTCAGTGTTTGAGAAATAAAGAACTTAAATGGAACATTCGAATATCTATGTATCTCATATAGACTTCAAGTGTTAGCCCCAGGTTGTGGGCCCCTTGATTTCTGAGAACTTCGCCTGAAGTAAAATAAAACAAAAAGGGATAATTTCACTTTAATATATACATAATACATACATATATATATATATATATATATATATATATATATATATATGTATTATGTATTATGTATATATGTGAATGTGTTTATGCAGTTACATTTTTCAGAGTTTGTCATCGATAGCTTTGTTTGTGCAAAGTAAATTTCTCATCTGTTTTTAATACAATCTGATATTCTTTTTTCCGTATAAAAATTATAATTTTATTTCTATTGATTATTACGAAGTGCCTTTAATAAGTTTACAGACATTTGAATTTGTTGCAGATTCTTGAAAATTCAGTACGTTATTTCTATACATCTTATGAGATGACATTCCAATTTTTATGATTTCAGGTTCAAATAAACAGCTACGGCAGGAACTGCAATACACGCTACTAAAGCCTGATTCTCATAGATGGTTAATTAAAAATATACAATCAGGGCGTGAATATACTTTAGAAGAACAATATGCAATAAAATTCTTTTTAAAACTTGGAAAAATACTACAAAACGTATGAGAGACTGTTTTTGGACAATTTTGCATGAATCGTGAATCAGTTTTTAGGTGGCACTAGATATTCAAGTATGGTAGGGAGTCTATGTAGAATGGTAGGAAGTCTATGTAGGTGTGGAGGGAGTAAGAAAGTCAGAACATCAGAGTTGATTGGCCAAATAAAGAATTTAATGGATAAGAACTGTCGTGTGTCTATAGAGACAATACGTGCACAGTTTGA
This sequence comes from Euprymna scolopes, assembly GCF_053919585.1. Taxonomy (NCBI): domain Eukaryota; kingdom Metazoa; phylum Mollusca; class Cephalopoda; order Sepiida; family Sepiolidae; genus Euprymna; species Euprymna scolopes. The sequence goes on along the minus strand of NC_136484.1, from coordinate 87,714,548 downwards.
TGTCAGTGCGGGGACTGTACACACAATTATTCACGAAGAACTGAAGATGTGGATGATTTGCGCGAAATTTGTCCCAGGATTGCTCAGAGAAGATCAGAAAAAAGACGTTGTCATTACAGCAAGCAGATGATCGAATTGATCAATTCAGATCCCGCAATTCTTGATGTTGTAGTGGCCTGCAATGAATGCTGAATCTACTACTATGACCCAAAGGCCAAGAAACAGATTTCCCAGTGGAAGCATGCTGGCTCTCCAAAACACAAAAATACTGCACAGAGCAAATCCACGCATAAACTTATGATAATCCCTTTTTAACAGCACGGACATGGTTTGGAAACACTGGGTTCCAACTGGACAGACTGTCAACAAGGAATAATATGTTTAGTCTTTAAGAGAGTTCAGGAAGAAACTCCGTTGGAAGAGACCAACATTCTTCAAATCGGGTCAATGGCATTTCCACCAGGACAATGCACCCGTTTATAACTCCATTCTTGTCACAGACGAGTTGACCAAGATGGGCATCAAGACAGTTCATCACGTCTTCATAGTCCAGATCTCGCTCTCAGTGATTTTTGGTTATTTTCTAAACTCAAGGAAAACCTTAGAGGCTGTCGACATAAGGAAGTTAAGAAGGTAAAAAGGGCTACGAAGTGGATTTCCATGGAACCTTCCAGAATTGTTGGAACGATTTAACAAGTGCATTGAACGGGAGGTGATTATTTCAAAGGGAACTAGAATTTTATGCGTGTGCTATCAATAAAAGTGTCCAGGCGAAAAAAATTATGGAAAATCATCGAAGACACCTCGTACATTCCATACCAAGTTCGATCCAATTTTAATTTTGATAAAGCATTTCTTTCACATCGAAGTCACTCCGCGGAAATCGTAGTCCTATTGATTTCGACTGCGGAACTAATTGGCTTCTTTTATGTAAGCCATTTTGAATTTTGATTGCTAAACACAATCGATTGCAGGTAAACGACTATCTACTCTGTTAGTATTTAATAGCGATATTTATGAAGCGTTACTAGGGTGACATAATATCGATTTGTAATCAAATTTTTAGTTTACTTTTAATATAATTATTTTTGTACAGATTATTCTCTCCTTATGATGCGTCATTCGCTTTGAATGATTTTTTAAAACTTTTGTAACATTACGCCACATAGACCAAGTGATCAATACTGCTAGAAAGGAAACAATGATTATTTAGAAATAGTTATATAAAATAGAGTTAAAATTATAGGAATGTCTTTGTTTTGATAATCTTTCGAAAGTCCATAAAAATATTTAATTACTAGGAGTTTGCATTGAAATATAATTTTCACTTTCAGGTTTCTTTTTAAATCTAGGATATGTGTAGTTTACTTAATGGATAACATTGTAGACTATGTAATCTGTCCTCTTCAACCGTGTTGGGATCAATTGAGTTCAGTGATCATGAAAAAACTGTGAGAATATTATAAAATCACAACATTCTATTAGTTATTGATAAAATAACAATCTGTGTTTGAAAATCTGTATATATGGTATGATGGTCTTGACATCAAATAACCCTCACAAAGCGTCTATATTTTGTAAAACTTGCAAAACAAACGAAACCATATATTTTCTTCTGAGCAAATATTTTTTTGGAAATTATCATTTTCTGAGAAACAATTTAGCTTTACCAATTTCTGCCGCAATTCTAATTTTTTTTTTTTTTAATATAAAAAAGTTAATAACTGCCTTCATTCTCACCATCCACACGTACCACAACTGATAACAGTGTTGATTAAGAATCTCTTCTAAATAGCCGTCTGCTAGAATTTGAAGTTCCACTCTTCTGACCAAATATAAAAATAGCATAATATTCGCAAACCAAATAAAATATTCTCGATATAATTACCCTACATTGGCTTTTACGATGAGGTATGATGCACCTGCTCCAAGTGATGTTACCTCAAGCAGACTAGATGAATTCTCGTCCTGGAATTAAGTATGACAAAAAGAGACCAAAAGAAGAATATACTATAATATATTTAAATAGTCCACTGAGGAGGGAGAAATTATGTTCTTAACTTCTTTACTATCTTAGTGTTTGAGAGGTAACTAAGTACTTAGATTAAACATATGTGTATTTATGCGTCTCATATAGCGATCAAATGTTAGCCCCATAGGAAAAAAGCGCCATGATTCGACTGAATTAACATGAAATGATATATATATATATATATATATATATATATATATATATATATATATATATAATTTTAATTTTAAGCGTATTTTACGGCTGAGCATGGTCTTGCGGCCGGCATATATATATATATATATATATATATATATATATATATATATATATATATATTAGGCACCGCCAAAAATGGCCGCAAAATCAAGTTGTTGTTGTTTTTTAAAACTAAATTACATTTATTAAAATCCATTATTTCTGAGTAACTTTTTTTTTTCCAGAAGGATAAAACCCTGAATTTTATTATATAGAAAACAGAATAATGTAAAACTTTTTCTACTATTTTTAATTCAATTTTAAATGTTAAATTTTCCCAAAAAGTTAACAATTGTTATTTTTTGTCTTGCACAAAAAACGTACTTAAATATTTAAAAAAAAGGGTTTTTGAAATAATTTATTTATTCATTTATTGTCTAACTAAGATTTAGGATGATTTTCTAAGAGAATATGCAAAAATATTATAATATAAGTACCTGAATTTCAAATAATTCCACTTATTCATATATGTAACTAGATATTTCGCGTCGCCGAAGAGTTCAGATCGACTCTGTTTAAAGTTTCTTTCGATGAGACGAAAACTATGGAAGACTAAACAGGCCAAAAAAACTTATTTTTCAGTGACGAAAATTTCAATGTATTATTAAGCTGAGGCTGGCCAGTACCAGATGGGTGACCATTTGTATGAGTTTGGTTTTTAATGCGTATGTGTGTGGGGGCTAGGCTCCCCAAAATGGGGGGGAGGGGGCAATTTAAAGCAGAATAAAAAAAAATTATTTCAGCGCGTTTGGTCCACCGTAGTCGAAAGGCGGCAAACGTTTTCAAACGAGATCGAAAAAAATGATGCTATTTTTAACACAAAGGGCACAATATTTATCGAATTTTTTTTTTTTGTATCGATTATTCAAAGCATGCTCTGTTTAATAATGGTCATGCATTATTCGGCTCTCTAAAAAAAAATTGTTAATTTATTTATCAAAAATTTTAAAATGGCTTTTTTCGTATAAATATAAAAAAAATTTTTTTTTTGTTTTGCTTAACTTAAATTAATTATTTTACTTAACATATTCACCGAATTTCACACTTCAAAACTCAAAAGCGGGATAATTAAACACAATCGAAGTTCTGATATTCAGACGTCAAAATAAGGTATGCAAACAATTTTTTTTTTTTTTTTTTTTAATCTATAATTCTGTCCCTTACAACAACACAATATGTTTTGTTCAGTTTCAGATGATTATTTTAAGCATATTTGTTCCCACTTCAAAACAAGGGGGGGTTTTGTAAGCAAAAAAATATATATATATAAATATCGTTTATGAAAAATAAGTACACTGTTATAAAGTTCATTCTTCTCCTAATAATCGC
>NC_136484.1:87693450-87705950 GCF_053919585.1 Euprymna scolopes | reverse complement strand
CACGTACTTACTAAATTATATTTATAAATGTATTGCCCCATTGTTATTTCCTGATTCATTCAATGTTTCAATGTTTTATTAAAATGTTCTACACTTATGGTATACTTTCATAGTAATGTATATATATATATATATATATATATATATATATATATATATATATATATATATATATATATATATATTGCACTATTAGAATAAAACGTGCTTTGGAATTAGTTTTTTGTAATTTATCAGAATCCATTTACTGAGCACAATGAGAGGATGCACTCAAAATCAGAATAAAGCAATAATAACAGAAAATCATTTATTCGATTAAAAATCAAAAAGAAAATTCAGAATAATCTGAGTAACCAGAAATCAGTAGCACAATAGATCGAAGGATATAAACAATGCCAATACTAAATACATATACAATTTTAACCCTTAACGCAAACTTCTACATTTGTTTAGAAGACAACTCTACAAATAAGCCGACGTTTATTTTTTACGCTTAAATTGTCGACAATTAGCACATCTACATCATTTTATTTAAATCTATGCAATAAATGATATATTTTTACGGAATATTTTTTATTTAAAACCGACACGATTTCGGGTCGGATTAACGCACAGGATTTTATGGGAAAATATATTGTTACTATTAATTGTTATTTTTTCCATACAACAGATTAAACTGAGGCAGTTTCCAGAGCACTGATGAAACGATTGGTTGTATATTATATATTTTATGAAATTAAAGTTTTCAAATTTAATCCACATTTCAAAATAATGGTGTTACTGATGAAAACAACCGTTTAATTTTTCCGCAACACTTTAAGTAAAAAGTCATGTAAAAAATGTTTCCACGGCATAAATTAAAAAGCTGTTCATTTTTTCAACAGAAATATTACAACGAGTTGAAAATATGTGTCGTAATTTTAATTGATGACAGATTAAAACACAAACAAACACTACTGGTGTTATTGGTAAAATGACTGTGTATCATTTTGCCCTGCAAAATTGGTAGTAAAATGCTCCGAAATAAAAGTGATGTGGCCTTCAGAACCCTGCTGAATAGTCATGTTTTTAAAGGTCACTAACACATTTGACACGAAGTCTTCCCTTGTTTCCTTTCTCGGAATTTAGTGGCGCTTTGAATGCAGACAAAATTAGTTTATTCAGTAAAAAGGTGATATTGTTTAAAGCTGATACTATTCTAGCTATCAAAACATATTAGCCTCCCGCCTACGGCATTCCAAACAATTTTTAATTTGCTTCTTAACGCCGAAATATTTATAAAAGCATAGCGTTACTTGATACAACTATACAGATCTACCTTGTGAACTGCATTATGTATCAACTAATGTGATTGCCAGATAAAATCCAAAGATCAATCTTGTTTTATAATTCAGTTTCATGAGAAAAATGCAAAATCTTATTCAATTGGTTAAAAGTGAAACAAAGTTTTTAAAAAAATACCCTAAAAATCCAATTGAAATAATCATTTTTAATCTTTGTATGAAAACCCCGTTTGTTTTCAAATCACATATATTGTGAAGTTATTTTTTTAATTTATTATCATCGGAAGAAGCAAAGAGACGAAAAAAAGAAAGAGAGTCAAAAAAGAAGAAAAATAGGGATGCGCGTGAAATTTAGTATGTATACTATGCATTTCCGCTTCGAGTACACGCATGCGTGATTCTATGCAAATCTGTGAAAATGTCAACAAATGTCGGTGGAATTTTTGGAAAGTTCATTACCCGATAAGAAAAAAAATCAATAATTTAAGCCAATACGTTGTAGTTTGCGTGAATCCTGTGGATCGTTAAACCTGTATTCCATAAATATGTTCTTCTTCTGTACCATCCACGTTTGGTGTTCAGTATTTACTTCATGATAAGTGTCAGCCAAGAAAAAGATGAAAACTAAAACAGTCCTTCATATAAAACAACGATAAATAGTGGCTATCAAACAAACGCTAAGTAAAACGTTAGATACAAATTCAATTAAGTTAGAATAAGATTTTGCCTAATTTCAAAAAAGCCTTCCAGAAATTATTTTCTAATGAAAGACATGATTGGTTGTTTCGCCATTCTTTTCGACAAGTAGGAGTCATGGTACTGCCTCTCTGTCTGTTAATGTCCTCCACGGCGCCACACACAGCAGTCGTGGGCGGTCCCTCATTTTCGGCTTGATTAAAAACACTCACCAATCAATAACCAATTTTATTCGTTTGTTTGTATTATTTTTTTCATTCTTTAAGATGCATTTATTTTGATGCATGCACACATATGAAACTGAGTCTCTATACATTGATATGTGAAAACATTAACATTTGCAAATGTGTGACATCTACTTTCGCACCAATCGTATTTCTTTACTTTTTTATATTAAACTTGAAATAAGATTAAAAATTGTAAATCTTTATTTTACTATGTATTCCTCGTCCGAAAAAGCTATATAGAATGATTAGTAGTTCTCTCCATTTTGTCTGCTTTCTCTCTCCCAATAAGCAAACAGCTGTTTTAATTTTTTATTTTTTACTTAATTTTATACTTAAATATCATTATCAGTACAAAGAATATACACAAACCATAAAAAATCACCTCCACCTAGGAATATTTTTCTGATAGTTCATACATTTATAATTAGACGTCCTTTTATGAGTCATAACAATCCCACATCATATGTTACGCATAAGATTAATAGCCCGGTGCCATCTGTACAAATAACTCATAAATTAAAAAAAATTCAAAGTATTTATAACGACTATTGCACTATTGAGCTGTTTAATTTGTTTATGCTGTTATTACGTATACACGAATAAATTTTATTCGAAAAATATATATACGCATCGCTGCATTTTCTGCACGTTTCTTTGAAAGCATAATTTTAATGATGTTGTATTGCACTCTCTACATACACACACCAATAAACAGTATTGATCTGATTATTTATTGAGAATAAACAGTATTTGATAACAAATTGTTAATGTATTTGCATGAACTACATATAGACAATTTTGTATTATAAAAATTATTTTGTTATGAAAAATATTAATGCGCCAGCATATTATATGTTGCGGTTAGCAATGGCATTTATAAGGTGGTACAACAATTTTCCCCTCAAGCTTTGCTAATGCTTTAATTGTTTTATTTTTCATGTTTGGGAATTCGTAATGGTAATAACGAGATCAGGGCTTTATTTTGGAGAACAGGACACATAAGTGTAAATTGTCTAATATTATATGCAGAAAAATCCGGGTGAGTGTCAAAAAAAAAACGCCTTCAGAAAATCAACAAAAACTGATGTGAGCGAAATATTTTTAATTCGGTTCTACATTAATGAAATATATTCCTTTCTGCATCACTTATATAGCATATATATATAATGGACAGTTTTCTGAGTAAGATTAAAAGCATTAACTAGTATAGAATTCTATTAGGAAAGAACAGCAAAACTAGAAATTATAAAATAAATTTTATTTGAGTCACACGACCAGCTGACGGTGCAACTTTTTCAGTCACCAAATAAATCGTCTAAGCAGAAGCAATTGAAAAAAAAAACATTATATTCTTCACATTTTTAAGAAAGATTTAACTGACCCCATTCTTTGATTATTGTTTTACTCGCCTCCAGATGATGGTGTATAACTCATTTTATAGGTATTGCGAGATTACTCCGGAATGATCGAAAAAGTCAGGATAGTGAATAAGTATTATAATCAAAATGATGAGGTCATTATATATTATATCATTATATATTATAATCTAGGTTCTGAGGTCTTTATATATTAAATCACTATATATTATAACCTAGATGCTGAGATCATTATATATTATATCATTATACATTATAATCTAGACGCTAATGTAATTATAAATTATACCATTATATATTATATCCTTATATATCATAATCTATATACTGAGATCATTATATATTATATCATTATATATTATCATCCAGATGCTGAGGTCATTATATGTTATATCATTATATATTATAATCTAAATGTTGAGGTTATTATATATTCTATCATCATATATTATAATCTAGATGCTAAAAGCATTATATATTATATCGTTATATATTATAATCAAGATGCTGAGGCCGTTATATATTATATTTTTATATATAGATATTAATCTAGATGCTGAGGTCATTATATATTATATCATTATATATTATAATCTAGACTGCGGTCATTATATATTATATCATTATATATTATAATCTAGATGTGAGGTCATTATATATTATATCATTATATATTATAATCTAGATGCTGAGATTATTATATATATATCATTATATATTATAATCTAGATGCTGAGAGCATTATATATAATATCATTAGATATTATAATAAAGATGCTGAGGTCATTATATATTATATCATTATATATTATATTCTAGATGCTGGGGCCATTATATATTATATCTTTATATATATTTTTTAATCTAGATGCTGAAGTCATTATATATTATATCATTATACATTATAATCTAGATGCTGAGATCATTATATATTATATCATTATATTTTATCATCCAGATGCTGAGGTCATTATATATTATATCATTATATATTATAATCTAGATGCTGAGGTCATTATATATTATATCATTATATATTATAATCTAAATGCCGAGGTCATTATATATTATATCATTATATATTATAATCTAGATGCTAAGGTCCTTATATATTATATCATTATATACTATAATCTAAATGCTGAGGTCCTTATATATTATATCATTATATATTATAATCTAAATGCTGAGGTCCTTATATATTATATCATTATATATTATAATCTAAATGCTGAGGTCCTTATATATTATATCATTATATATTATAATCTAGATGCTGAGGTCCTTATATATTATATCATTATATATTATAATCTAGATGGTGAGCATGCTAAGGTCATTATATCAGGAATGTTTCCAGACGTCACGTTTAGAATGCGACGATGATTGTTGTAGGTGGGACGAGGATCGAAAGTATTAAGATCTTATGATTTTATGCTGATTTGTTTAATTTGCGTCATCGATTGAGATAGGTCGGACAGAATAAGATATGGGGCACTTGTAGTTGAAGTGAGCAGATGTACCACCTTTTGCTCTCTCCAGCTAGGGACTGAGTGATCTGTATCTGTTAAGAAAGAGTGTCTCAAAAGAATTCGACATTGTCTTACAAATTAATCGTATACTTTCGGGTTTCGATTCTTGATTTTTTTCTGCAACACATTTTGCATTTAGGGATCAGTGCAGAACAATACAGAGTCACACCGTAATATCACACCGGATGAACGAAATAACTCATAATCTTTCTTCGTTACTCTTGGATACTTGATCGGTCTAATAACACCAAAACACGTGTAACTATAAATGCGTAAAAATTTAACTTTAGGTGTACATAAATATCCTAAAACATGTTTTTCAGTCAGTTTAGATAAATGAGAGGAATTATTTAAAAGTGTTTTACATACGTAAAAGATTAGAAATTATACCACACTGCTATATTTTACAGACCGTATAAATACATGGAACTATTACTACTCCTATTATTATTTTATTTTTACTTTACCGCTAGTTATTATCAGCAATCACCGATAAGAGTAAATGGTGTTCAATTGAGTCTGAGTGATAACAATTGTACCCAGACTCCTAACACTCTGCATGTAACAGAGTGTATATGGCGGCTATATGCAAATATCGAGCCGTATGCGAACGATGTAACGGTAAAGGAAAAGAACTATAAAAAGCAGAAAGAGCACGTTAAGGAAGACGATCACTAGAGATGCATGCGACGTCACAGCCGTAACAAGATGTCACACATGGTGGGAGAATAAGGAATAAAGGACTTTTCTTAAAACCTGAAACAGGTTAAAGTTTTTTTCCTCTTTCCTATTGTTTGTCTCCTTTGCGACTGAGTCTGCAACGTGTGGGTGTCCGGTGTCTAATGTAAACACGTGTGTAAAGGTGTAGAACGTGACATGCACCTCTGTCGATAATTGTTGTAAATCATTTTTCATTATCACAACAGCTATTAACTATTGTTTTCTCGCTGGCAACGACCCTTCTGTGGAGTTTGAGTAGCAATAAGGTTTTAATAGTTTTCTCACATTTACAGTAGAAATCTATGTTGTGATTTCTCTTTACGGTCTTTCCATTCTTCTATACCCTTCACAAACATTTGGTGTGGGTCAAGGGGAAGCTGTGTGTAGCACCAGCGTTGATTTGTTTTCTAGGGTGAAAAATTGTGGAAGTTTTAGTTCTTTTGTTTCATACAATATGCTTTGTATATATATTTCTCAATTTCGCTTTCAACTTATCTATAACTGAATAGCATTTCTTGATTATATGGTTTTAACATTTTTACATTATTCTCAATATTTCAGCTGTTATTTCTATTGCGGTGCATTCTATGTTGTTAATATTCCCTTTGCTTAAATTTACCCTGGATTTTTTTCTATTTTTTTCGGGTCTGTTACTAGTACTCTTACAATCATTGGTATCAGAGTAATTTTCTGGAATGCTCCATATTCCGTTCAGCAGCTTCGGTAACTCTCGCTTCTCTTAATTTGTCTCTAGATCCTCATATTGAATGAGAGATTTTTTCTGACAAAGGGAGAAGAAAAAACTGTATTCTATGTTAGCAGTATTTTGTCGTAAGCAGTCGCCTGAGATGTCGGCATTTTTCTGTTTCTATGTCTATCCTTGTGGCCATGTCACTAATAAGGGTGCTGGAGCTGCTGCATTGCTATTTGATGAATGGATTCTGGACCATTCAGTAGCTTCTCGTGGAGCTTCTCGATGCCATATTAGTGGGTAATTGCTACGGCTTTACCTTATCATGAGCTACAAAAATATTTTTCGTTTCTATTTCTCCCTTACTTTCCCTCTCTGCCTTGCTCTAATCAAGTCAGTCAACTTGTTCAACAAATCCCAAAACTCCACCATGAAAAATCTCCAAAAACTATACAATTAAATCCACAACTTCAACGTAAACTTCAAATGTAGACCCCCCCTATTACCATTTTCCTTCTCCAACATCAGGGGTTTACATTCCAACCTTCCAGAGGTTGACCCCCAATTAGAGGAGACCAAACCAGGCCTATTCCTCATAAACGAAACTGACACTGGATCGATTATTTTCCTAGAAAAATTCGTAATTAAAGGAATCTCTAACTTAACATCAAAATCTTACAACTAAGATCACCATGGGAATGGTATATATGCCTACATTATAGATGATTTCCATGTTGTAGGGATATCTCCAGAGAAGACTGTAAATTATCCTATATGTTACACTTGCTCACACCACGGCGTTTATATTTGCACTCTATCGTCTCCACAGCAAGAGCATATCTAAGTACATTGACCACATCCTATCTGCTTATCCATCGGCTAATATTCAGCTCCGTGGAATGGTTAGTTCACTCAAATAACACAGATGATGAGCAGACGTTCTGTCACCATTTCTCCATTGATTATAACCTTACTCAGATTGTTAACGAACCCACCCATGTGCCCAACACTGACGGTCAGTATGCAAGTCTACTAGATTTTTTTCTTACAACTTTCCCAATGTTAATCATCCATTCTGCCTTCATTGGGATATTTTGGTCAGTCGGTCGTATTAGTTAAGATATAACAAAATGTAATATGTCCTCAGACGTACCTCTCCATCATACAATATATCGATACTCGATGGCTGATTGGTATAGCTTCCGTACATTTATATCAGATGTACCTCTGCGATCCATATTTAAAAAGAATGTGTCTTCTACAGTATCAGACCTGACGGAACGATTAATTTTATGTATAGACAAAAATTCCAGCAAAAACCTAACAGCCAGCTATGATTCTCTCCAAAATGTTCTGCTGCCATTGCGCACAGAAATCACCTTTTCTATTGCTTCCAACGTAATAGATATACTGAGACTAAAGCTGCTTTCATGACTGCCAGTTATCACTGTAAAAAAGTAATAAAGAACGCGAGAGTTGTATGCTCAGTCCGTTAAGTCAAAATAGCTGAGCTGCGGCTTGGTTCCCACCAGTTTTAGCAAATAGGATCCTGAACAGAAGCATGCTCTATCCCAACCATCATCAATGGACTTGAGATAATCTCCTCAGTATCAGACAATACTAAATTCTTTGCCAAGAACTTTGCAGCTAATTCTACCCGATCAAGGCTGTCAACCCCCTTCATTTCCTCTTGTATCTGAAAACACGCTATGCAACATACAAATATATGTACGTGATATGCTAAGCTAATCAAAACCTTAATTCCAGTAAAGTCATTGCCCCTGACGTGCTTATATTATAATGCTGAAAAAGCTTCAAACGAAACTAGCTCTCATACTTACAAAACTACTTAAGTGCTGTCTCAAAAAGAATTGCTTCCCAACACCCTGGAAAATCTCATCAGTATGGCTCGTATTTAAGAATTTGAGTAATCTGTCAGCTCTCTCTCAGTACAGACCAATCAGTCTCCTGTGCGTCATAAGTAAGTTGCTGGAATATGTGTAAAATAGAGAAGTAGTCAAGAACCCCAGCAAAAATAACCTACATAGTGAATGCAATATGTTTATGTTCTGCTAGATCCATAGCAGATGTGTTAACGGTTATATTTCATATGATTAGCGAATCTCGCGACGGAGGATTCCTTTCTAAGACAATTGCTCTTGACATATCAAAGGCCTTTGATAGGGTATTGCATAAAGGTCTACTCCATAAGATCTCCAGCTACGGTATAGCTGGAAATGTTTTAATTATTAAATAATTTCTCTCTGATAGGTTCATAAAAGTAGTGGTTGAAAATCAGAAGCTCAAGGGTCTATCCTGTGCTCACCTCTCTTCCTGATCTACATAAATGATCTCTCAAATCATATCCAAAAATCATTTGTAGACATTTATGCTGACCACACTACCATCTATGGCAACACTTACATTGTCGTAAATGACCAAGTTATCTCTAATTCTCTCTCCTCTGATCTTGAGCACATGGTACAATAGGAAAGAGGTTGTTGGTTCATTTTAATGCACCAAAAGCGAAGCTTCTATCTTTACATCATCAACACTCTGATCCCCGTCTGGTATCAATTGAAATGAATAGCTCTCGTCTTGGAAAGGCTCCGTGTTTTGGCAAGCTTATGGACTTGCCAAAACCCCTTATCTGAGATGGAACACGTACATCAAGTCCGATGCCAAGATCGCTGAAAAAATGGTTGGATCATTCTACTGCTCTAGTAGATATCTCACTGCAGGTACAATTATCTACCTGCATAAGAGCCAAGCAAATTCAAGTGATGGAGTTCTGTTGCTACATCTGGACAGAAGCTGCTAGAAATACATCCTGTCTTGATAAAGTTCAAAATAGACTTCATAGCCTAGTGAGGAATGCGTTTTCTCTTCCCTGCAACCTCTTTCCCTTCTGTTTCTGCTTCATCATTATTTTCATGGCGAGTGCTCGTTTGAGCTTCAATCTATGGTCCTCAAACTTCCGCTAAACTTTCACAAAAGACACTCGTCTAACTGAAACCGCTATCAATATTTCCCCCCTTTTTTATCTGTACCTAACCCTAAGAATAAATTCCATTAACAAATCTTCTTTCTTAGAGACGCCTGTGGATCTCTTTTCTGTTTCGCTGCTTTCAAGCTGATTACAATATTGCCGTCTTCAAGTTTAACGTAAACAAGTTTTTGATAAGCCGTCCCCTTAAGTAATATAATTTACCAAATTTACACTACTAACGATTGCTACGATATTGTCCCATTGACTACTGCACTCACTTACTCTCATCATTGAATGACCTCTGGGCCTTGATAAGTGGTGGCTCATTTGTAAAAAAAAAAGAAGTTTTCTGATGTTTACTAAATATTTTGTTTTATTTTTTTCTGCCTTCTTGATCGTCACCTTTCCTTGGATAAGTTTATTTGCTGGTATCTGGTTTTTGACTATTATGTCAGTGTCTATAACATTTGCCAGCGTATTAAGAGGACAGGATTTTCAACAGTTCCAAATCTGTAGCCTTTCTTAGAGCTATATTTTTTGCATTTTCTTTGTTATAATTTACTAAACTTACTTAGTTATTTATTGCTACGCCCATTTGTTTACAGAGTTTTGATTTATTATTTTCTTTAGATTTATTTCTATTTTGACTTTGATATAATTCGTTCTAATCGCTGTTCTGTACAGGAGCAATTCTCTTACTCTGACCAAATGTCTTTTTCCTGGCTATGTTCACGTATTTTCTCTGGTCAGCTAAATATATTGCAATGTTGCTTACCTGGTCCTTTTTTAAAACAATAATTTTGTTTCGGTATAGTTTATCATTATGCCTATTCTTCTTACTTTTTCTCAATTTGATGTATAATATGTCAATGCCATTCTACAGATGTTTTTTTGTTATTTGTTTTTACTTTTATTAATTCCAAACAAGGCATATTACCATTGAAACGTAAGGGGTTATAATATTATCTTGTATCTTACATCATTCATAATGTATACGTTCGAAAATTTCCTTTGTATTTTTTGCGATCTTGTAATCATTAGTTTTTAAAGAATTCATGTTGATGTTGTGCCAGTCTTACATCTAAGTTTACTCTGAGGGCAAATCATAAAATACTGTTATATCGCTTACATTTCTTTCTAGATTAATTTCTTCCAGCTTTGAGAACAATCTTTCGTGAGAATGAAATTAGTATAATAATAATAATAATAATAATAATAATAAAAATAATAATAATAATAATAATTGTTTTTTTTTTATTTCTGTTAACATATGTATTAAAAAGCAATTTCCCCTAATTAATCACAATGCATTGCGCGAGATTATGGTGTGAATTTCCTTTTGTTTCATTTCTCCCGCGTAAGCACACAAAACATTTTCACATTAACTTTCTCTTGATTTAAAGCTAAATATAGAATGAAGATACTGTCAATGATATAGACGATAGTTTATAGGAAGTGCCTGTTTTAACAAATGCGTATTTATGTATGCATCTATATATTCTATGCATATATATATATATATATATATATAATGTATATAATATAAGCTTATAAAACAAAGCAATATCGTTGTAATTAATTACATGCCTTATCAAATTATATCAACATCGTTTCAGAAACTGATTAATAAACGATATGCTATTTAGTTCAGACGTTTACAAATCAAATTTACAACAAGCTTTAGCCACTTAATTGACAATGATAAGATTACATATTCATCAAATATAAGACAAAGTATTTTTCTCGGTCGTTCAACATTCTATAACGTTAAACATTTTATTGAGAACAAGAATGACAACCTGACGTTGCCCGGAGTTAAAAAGGTGTATGTTAACTCCTTTCTTTATTTTTCTCCCCTCACCTTCCAAATTTCCCCTTTTCCTCCTATTTTTCTCCCCTCACCTTCCACATCACTTCACATTTCCCTTTTCCTCCTATTTTTCTCCCCTCACCTTCCAAATTTCCCCTTTTCCTCCTATTTTTCTCCCCTCACCTTCCACATTTCCCCTTTTCCTCCTATTTTTCTCCCCTCACCTTCCACATTTCCCCTTTTCCTCCTATTTTTCTCCCCTCAACCTTCCCACATTTCCCCTTTTTCCTCCTATTTTTTCTCCCCTCACCTTCCACATTCCCCATTATTCCTCCTATTTTTCTCCCCTCACCTTCCACATTTCCATTTTTCCTCCTATTTTTCTCCCCTCACCTTCCACATTTCCCCTTTTCCTCCTATTTTCTCCCCTCACCTTCCTCATTTCCCCTTTTCCTCCTTATTTTTCTCCCCTCACCTTCCACATTTCCCTTTCCTCCATTTTCTCCCCTCACCTTCCACATTTCCATTTTCCTCCTATTTTCTCCCCTCACCTTCCACATTTCCATTTTTCCTCCTATTTTTCTCCCCTCACCTTCCAAATTTCCCTTTTTCCTCCTATTTTTCTCCCTCACCTTCCACATTCCCCTTTTCCTCCTATTTTTCTCCCCTCACCTTCCACATTTCCCTTTTCCTCCTATTTTTCTCCCCTCACCTTCCACATTTCCCTTTTCCTCCTATTTTCTCCCCTCACCTTCCACATTTCCCCTTTTCCTCCTATTTTTCTCCCCTCACCTTCCACATTTCCCCTTTTCTCCTATTTTTCTCCCCTCACCTTCCACATTTCCATTTTTCCTCCTATTTTCTCCCCTCACCTTCCACATTTCCCTTTTCCTCCTATTTTTCTCCCTCACCTTCCAAATTTCCCCTTTTCCTCCCTATTTTTCTCCCTCACCTTCCACATTTCCCCTTTTCCTCCTATTTTTCTCCCCTCACCTTCCACATTTCCCCTTTTCCTCCTATTTTTCTCCCCTCACCTTCCACATTTCCATTTTTCCTCCTATTTTTCTCCCCTCACCTTCCACATTTCCCCTTTTCCTCCTATTTTTCTCCCCTCACTTCCACATTTCCCCTTTTCCTCCTATTTTTCTCCCCTCACCTTCCACATTTCCATTTTTC
>NC_136484.1:87459915-87693350 GCF_053919585.1 Euprymna scolopes | reverse complement strand
CCTATTTTTCTCCCCTCACCTTCCAATTCCCCTTTTCCTCCTATTTTTCTCCCCTCACCTTCCACATTTCCATTTTTCCTCCTATTTCTCCCCTCACCTTCCAAATTTCCCCTTTTTCCTCCTATTTTTCTCCCCCTCACCTTCCAAATTTCCCCTTTTCCTCCTATTTTTCTCCCCTCCTCCTTTCCCTCACCCTTCCACATTTCCA
This sequence comes from Euprymna scolopes, assembly GCF_053919585.1. Classification (NCBI taxonomy): domain Eukaryota; kingdom Metazoa; phylum Mollusca; class Cephalopoda; order Sepiida; family Sepiolidae; genus Euprymna; species Euprymna scolopes. Next base: position 87,693,142 of record NC_136484.1, on the reverse strand, counting down.
TTTTCCTCCTATTTTTCTCCCCTCACCTTCCAAATTTCCCCTTTTCCTCCTATTTTTCTCCCTCACCTTCCAAATTTCCCTTTTCCTCCTATTTTTCTCCCCTCACCTTCCACATTTTCCCTTTTCCTCCTATTTTTCTCCCTCACCTTCCACATTTCCCTTTTCCTCCTATTTTTCTCCCCTCACCTTCCAAATTTCCCATTTCCTCTATTTTTCTCCCCTCACCTTCCACATTTCCCCTTTTCCTCCTATTTTTCTCCCCTCACCTTCCACATTTCCATTTTTCCTCCTCTTTTTCTCCCCTCACCTTCCAAATTTCCCCTTTTCCTCCTATTTTTCTCCCCTCACCTTCCACATTTCCCCTTTTCCTCCTATTTTTCTTCCCCTCACCTTCCACAATTTCCCCTTTTCCTCCTATTTTTCTCCCCTCACCTTCCAAATTTCCCATTTTCCTCCTATTTTCTCCCCTCACCTTCCAAATTCCCCTTTTCTCCTATTTTTCTCCCTCACCTTCCACATTCCCCTTTTCCTCCTATTTTTCTCCCCTCACCTTCCAAATTTCCCCTTTTCCTCCTATTTTTCTCCCCTCACCTTCCAAATTTCCCCTTTTCCTCCTATTTTTCTCCCCTCACCTTCCACATTTCCCTTTTCTCCTATTTTTCTCCCCTCACCTTCCACATTTCCCATTTTCCTCCTATTTTTCTCCCCTCACCTTCCAAATTTCCCTTTTCCTCCTATTTTTCTCCCCTCACCTTCCACATTTCCCCTTTTCCTCCTATTTTTCTCCCCTCACCTTCCACATTTCCCCTTTTCCTCCTATTTTTCTCCCCTCACCTTCCAAATTTCCCCTTTTCCTCCTATTTTTCTCCCCTCACCTTCCACATTTCCCCTTTTCCTCCTATTTTTCTCCCCTCACCTTCCACATTTCCCATTTTCCTCCTATTTTTCTCCCCTCACCTTCCAAATTTCCCCTTTTCCTCCTATTTTTCTCCCCTCACCTTCCAAATTTCCCCTTTTCCTCCTATTTTTCTCCCCTCACCTTCCACATTTCCCTTTTCCTCCTATTTTCTCCCCTCACCTTCCACATTTTCCATTTTTCTCCTATTTTTCTCCCCTCACCTTCCAAATTTCCCCTTTTCCTCCTATTTTTCTCCCCTCACCTTCCACATTTCCCCTTTTCCTCCTATTTTTCTCCCCTCACCTTCCACATTTCCCCTTTTCCTCCTATTTTTCTCCCCTCACCTTCCACATTTCCATTTTCCTCCTATTTTTCTCCCCTCACCTTCCAAATTTCCCCTTTTCCTCCTATTTTTCTCCCCTCACCTTCCAAATTTCCCCTTTTCCTCCTATTTTTCTCCCCTCACCTTCCAAATTTCCCCTTTTCCTCCTATTTTTCTCCCCTCACCTTCCAAATTTCCCCTTTTCCTCCTATTTTTCTCCCCTCACCTTCCACATTTCCCCTTTTCCTCCTATTTTTCTCCCCTCACCTTCCACATTTCCATTTTTCCTCCTATTTTTCTCCCCTCACCTTCCAAATTTCCCCTTTTCCTCCTATTTTTCTCCCCTCACCTTCCACATTTCCCCTTTTCCTCCTATTTTTCTCCCTCACCTTCCAAATTTCCCCTTTTCCTCCTATTTTTCTCCCCTCACCTTCCAAATTTCCCCTTTTCCTCCTATTTTTCTCCCCTCACCTTCCAAATTTCCCCTTTTCCTCCTATTTTTCTCCCCTCACCTTCCAAATTTCCCCTTTTCCTCCTATTTTTCTCCCCTCACCTTCCACATTTCCCCTTTTCCTCCTATTTTTCTCCCCTCACCTTCCAAATTTCCATTTTTCCTCCTATTTTTCTCCCCTCACCTTCCAAATTTCCCCTTTTCCTCCTATTTTTCTCCCCTCACCTTCCACATTTCCCCTTTTCCTCCTATTTTTCTCCCCTCACCTTCCACATTTCCATTTTTCCTCCTATTTTTCTCCCCTCACTTTCCACATTTCCATTTTTCCTCCTATTTTTCTATCCCTTACTTATTGCCTTTTCTCAGCCTTCTTTTCTAGAGGCTTACTTCTTTCTTTCTCTCTCTCTCTCTCTCTCTCTCTCTGTATGTATAATTCTCTCTCTCTGTATGTATAATTCTCTCTCTCTGTATGTATAATTCTCGCCCTCTTCTTGCCTCTTTCCCCTCCGTCACTCCTCTCCAGCTTATACTGCTTTCTCTCCTATAATAGAAAACAGTTTATATACTACGCTTTGAGTAATTTATCTAATATATAAAATGAAAATGCGTGTGTTTGTGTGTGTGTGTCTTTGTGTCTCGCAAAACTCGACGGATTTTAACAAGATCGGTATTGTTTTAAAGCTCGATCCGTCAAACGACAATATCGAAAAATTGGACAAAACATTCATTCTTTCACCCTGAACTTTGTACATGGAGGGGTCGCTTTTTTGCGTCCCCATTTCTGCAAGTCATCGTATCAGTTGGATTAAGTTCACTTAATTTCAACGCTCTGAGGATGCAGAAACCGGCAAAGACGTCACGTTTTCTTTTTCTTCCTTCGCATTACGAGTTTGAGCCTGCCTGCCCAATACCTATTTTTTTCTCTCACTCCACCCAAACTGCCTACTGTTCTTTCGCCCCCGCCCTCCGTACTACTAATTTATTTTGTTAATCTCCCACGGGTTTCCTTATTCGACACGGGCAACGCCAGGAAATCCCTCTATTATACCACTTTTTAAAAATACATTTTAATCTCCCCCCCACCCCGGATTCCTTATTACACCTCCACACACCCGAGCAACGCCGGGTACCCCCGTTAGTTTACTATAAAAACACAAATATAGAGTACAACAATCAAGCAGAATTTTTTCAAATAATTTCCGACCGATTCAAATCGCTTCAAATTTCGACTCACCCTCCCGGCCTTATGAATTTTGTTGCTTCAAAAAAAAAAAAAAAAAAGAAGAAAATCAATATTACAAAAATGATTTATCCATGTACTGTGCTCTTGAAAAGAATATATCAGCTCTTGCGTAGTTTTTGATTTTCAGCTGAACACACGCCCAGCTATCTTTTATATAATAAATTAAATATAATCCACTTATACTTATTGAGTTGTATGCAGAGCGAATAAATAACTTATTTATTAAACATTTTCGTATTTTATGTTTGCTTTCGTTTATTTGCAGGTTTATTTTTTGTATTTTTGACGAAGCTGTTATTCTAACCTAAACACATATAATAGCACACATTTTGCAAATCAATTTCAACAACTGCAATTAGAAAAACAAATCTATAGCAAAAAATATTTTTATACAAGCCAACGCTTGTATAAAAATATTTTTTAGTAACATTCTAGATTCAGTAAAATTCTAGATTTAAATTCAATACACAATTAAAAATTTTATTTACATTCATGAATTTTTATTTAAATAATTGATGAATAATATGATTCGCTTTTCAATTGAAAAAAATTGTCAAATATGACTTTTAATATTTAGAAGTGTTTTGAACACTCAGTAACGTAGTTTCGGTTACAGATAGACAATGTTATATAAAATTAAACGACCTAATGAAAAACTATATAGGATATTTGATAAGCTCTTTATGAAAGGACCACTTTCTACAAAAGACGGAATGCGACAATATTAAAAAAAATGCAAGTCAATGAAACTATACAAAACTATACAAAAATAATCATAATATACTGCACTGAAAGAAATTCTCGAGAACTATGATGCGAATTATATGCTTCTTATAATTTACGCTTATTTATATTTCCACTGAACAAAATACAACGGATAATTTTTTTTTACTGAATCAATTTGTTTAGGAATGTTGGAGATTAGCATTGATAATGTGTATTATTCGGACGACTGTTCTCATATTGAAGGTTATTTTCACAACATTTCGGCTATGTAACTCCTCGCCCTCTTCTGGCGAATTCGAGTATATGTGTGGAGTTCTGAACTGAATCCTTTATTGAATGTACACGAATATATTACTGTCATTCCGTTAGCCATGCACGGATAGAAGTATTTGGTTGTTCTTAATCATATCCTTTGTATCGCCTTATTGAGGATTGAACCTATCGTTTATATTTGATTATTACCTGACTTTTATCTGCTGCATCTCTGGTCCATTGGCAGAGGATACATTCAAAGAAGGTCGAAGTGTGGCTAGCATCCAAGACGAGAACAGTAATTTAAATAATCCAAATTAATCATTTAGATTAAATATATCTCAGGCGTGATCTAAAATTATAAGTAAGCTGAATGAATTTCGACTTAATTATTAAATAACATAGTTTATGGTGGGAAAATATGTCTTAGAATAATATCTGAATGATATAATATGTTGTTTAAATCGAATTTAACTTAATTGAGAAAAAGAGTTTTAGTAAAAAATAGAATAAAACAACTTCTTAACCTTAGCAAAAACGAGTAGTTTATTTTATTTTCAATATAGCTTTTAATTGATTTAATTGATAAATTAAATCAAAATTCATGTATTCTCTTTTTAAATATCAAAACATCAAATTATTTTTAATATCAAAGAAAGCGCCCCCCCCCACTAAAACAGGTCAGAACAAAGAAAGAATTAAATACAAGGAAAGGGGAGAGGGGGAGAGGTAGTAAGTAAAAATAAAAATTAAGCAGAAAGAAATGTTTCGAATAAATTTGAAAACGAATTAGACTGGTCCATTTTTTTCGATTCATGCGTTATCAGAATTGAATTGATGCATTTACGTGCGCCTTTTATCAACTTAGAATTAGTTTATCTTTTTTTTATTCGTTGGTTTATTATTTTTATACAGAGACCGAAAATTTGAAGACGAAACCGAAGCAGTAACTGCCATTTGAGCTGCAACTGATGTCATACAGAGCACAATAGTCAAGAACTGGAGCAAGTTATGATCCATAAATTTCCACAATTTCTTCTAATTGAAGTATATAGATCTATTGTGAACGAATTTCGAAATAAAGTGATAATTGTCCATCCGATATTTCTGATGATCGTTATTGTTAGAGTGAGATCAGTGCACTCAACGTTGCCGCTAGCGCACACCGAATTGTGTGGCGAGCTTTTCAATAGAGAATCTATTTGACTAATGATTCTACTAAACCAAAATAAGTTCCTTCAATGTTGGCTTTGAATTCCTCATTAGTAGCCAGTGTTCCTGATCAAGAAGTCATTGAGAAAATCTTAGGAAAAGGTTTAATAAAAAAGTGAAAAATATGGAAACAAAATAGAGTCTTTTTAACAATACTCAATTTCAAGTGTTATTATAATCCCTCTCCCGAATATTTGCCGTCGTTTATGTGGCCTGCTTCAATCACCATTAATACAAGTCATTGTACGCACACTAAGACACACACACACACACACATACACACACACATGAGTACACAAGTGCGCGTAGATCTTATATTGCGTATATTTCCATAATTCTATTCTAAAACTACGCTTAAAATGCACATTTTAATGTGAATATTTGTGTATAATATGAAACTACTTCGTAATGTTTACAAATTTTGTATATGGTTGAAAATGGCATAGGAATTTATATTGTTATTAATATGGCATATAGAGATCTAAATATAAAATCGCATGCAAGTAAGGAACAACCAAAGAGAGAGAGAGAGAGGGGGAGAGAAGGAGAGCAGAAAACAAACTTTCACTGGAATTGTGCGGAACAATTGAAACCTTGAGAAAATATATTGCTTCTCAAACTCTACAGAGGATCGGTCATTTCCAATATGAAACTAATAGTAAACAGCTACTGCAATTATGCAAAATGACTTACAAGGAGTGTGATTGAAATGTTAGTAGACTTGTTATCACTCTGAATACAGGCAATATCACGGGTCATTATTCGGAAATTAATGATAATGAATTTTGTGAACATTCCTTGTGATTCTTCAACAGTATTACAAGCAATATATTCTGAACCTTTCGTGACGTGGACAAAAAGAAGTCTATCACTTGGATCAACAAAATGGGAAATTGATAATCATGCACAATGCGTTGCATCTTAGAGATAATTGATCGGATCAATTTAAAAAGAAAACATGCGAAAAGAACTGATCTTAACTAATATTGTATGAAAAAATCTGATCAACAAAATAGAAATATTCATGACACAAAAATGCCTTCAGAGACATCATCGCCAAAAAAGCGCAAGAGTTTTGCGTTGGCAAAAATATGTTGATTCTTATTTCGATCAATAGGTTTTTGTTTGAGTCAAGATATGTTCATCTGAATTTAAAATTTAAAAATCGCAAGAACTTTCCTGTTAACCTAATAATAATAATAATAATAATAATAATAATAATAATAATAATAATAATAATAATAATAATAATAATAAATTAAAACACGAGAAAACAGCAAATGCAGACTCTGTGGACAAAGAGACGAAACAACAAACCATATAGTAAGTAAATGTAGCAAAATGGCCCAAAAGGAATACAAAAACAGGCATGACCAAGTGGGGAGGGCGGTGCACTTGGAATTGTGCAAACGGCTGCATTTTGAAAGTACAAACAAATGGTACAAGCATAATTCCGTGTGAAAGCTCCATGTGAGCCAATAATAATAATAATACAGGTATTTCCAAGAAAGACTAAACTTTCATTACTGTTTGTTATAGTAGAGTACAAATATACTAGAATAAAACAAAAATTACATTTTGAATATTGCCAACTTGAAATGAAGAGTAAAACTGAAAAAGAAGCTAGAAACTGTGATAAGTAAAACTAGAAAAAAGTAGTAAGAATATAGGAATGAAAATCTGGATAGAAAATTAAGCACAGCATATGATGAAGATGGTAACGATCGAAAAAATATGAAACCTGACATCAGCGAAACAAGAAAAATTAACTAGATGATAAAATAGAACATAAAAGACAAACGGAGGTGACTAATACAAGAGAACAGTAAGATTGTTAAAAAAAATCGGTGCATTGTTGAGGAGAGGGTAGCAAAGCAACGCAATCGAATAAACTATACAAATGCTAGCGTAGATAACATATCGGAAAACTGTAAAAATACATTGTTGATAAAAGATAAAACAGCCTTCCACAAAATATGTTTGTTTTGTTTTGTTGTTTCATCCAATGACAGTAAACGCAGGTGAAACGTGAACAAATTCCGATTGCCAGAGTTCTCGGTCGGTCATTGCAGCACCCAGCTCAGTTCCTGTCAGACCAGTTTCCTCTTCAATAATAGATTTCAGTCTTACACAAGAGCGTCTAACTCTCCTCTTTGCGTCTGGAGTCCGAAGTAGGAGATTTTCTACGGTTCATCATGGCGACTAATTATGACCGACGAGTGCTAGACGTCTCTGTGTCACAATATTGGAAACACGGGGTAGGGGATCATACAATGGCTTGTTTGTAGGGTGACTTTTCCGAAGTATGTTGTAGGCTAGTCGAAGTATTCTTGTATATTTACTGTCGAGAAGTTTTCGGCGTGATACGCTTTGCGTCCATGATTCTGAGCTGTACATAAGGATTGACTCTATACAGGCTTTGAACACCTTGATCTTGGTTTCTTTCTAGATTGGAGATTTCCATGCTTTCTCTAAAGAATGAAGTGCACTTCATGCTAGCGCGATCCTAACATTCATATCATATTCACTTTCGGATTAGCCTCCCAGGTATCTGAAGACGTCAACACAGTCAATTTCTGATCCATCCAATAAAAACAACGATGCGTTAGAATATCGATTTAGATACATATATTTTGTTTTGGGAGCATTGAGATAGGGCCCAACGTTTTGACAATCCTTCTCAACTTGTTTCAGAAGATCCTGAGCAAATCCCTCTACCTTTTTACGAGTAGTTGTAGTTCCTGTAGCTATCCGACATACTGATGCCTCGGCAGAGAGAACATCTCAGCTTCGCGGAGGATCATCCAACATGACAACGGGGTGGTACAATGCACCAATGAGTAGAGAACCGTTTATGTATTGAGCCATTAGAAAAAAAAAGTGAAAGATTCTAACTTCCGATTGCAGCACCACAATATCTAATGAAGCTTAATGATTCCAAATCAATGTAAAAAAGACAGGATTGTTGGAAATAGTGTCCACTAGAATTCATGGGAACAAAACTATGTTGAACACACTAAAAAATGGTAGAAAAACAAATAAAAACAAGAATATATTCAAGCTAGAACATAGTAATAATAGTACAAAAGGAACGTCACATCAGTAATGGTAGTAGATTTTGACGTCGCAGCTGATAACAGAGTGAAGATGAATGAAATAAAAACGACTTTAAAACACATGGTACTTGCCAGAGAACTGAAGTGAATATTTTTTTCTACATGGGAGTAACCAATTATCAAGGCGTCTCAGTCAGATTTTATGAGTGTACGTGATCAGTGGGTTAACTACGGAATCATTGGTAACGGGGGAAATAGGGAATAATTTGATTATTTACCAGAACAGCTCAACAAATACTTATCTACATTGGACTCGAAAGCGATCATGTTGTTGTCAACTGAAAAGAACTGGCGCGGTAAAACAAAAACACTATCGCGCTTCCTCTTATACTTATGCTATGAAATTTACTGGCAGTTCCGTCAAAAACTAGAAGAAAATTTAGAATATAAATTAAAAGAAAGGATTCACATAATACAAACCATTGTTCTGATAAAACCAGCTGGCATATTAAATAATTATAGAGTGAAGAAACTAATCCGTACATATCAGTGATAACGACTAACTACGGTAGGTTGAAACAAAATGGTGCTGGGAAAACACAACTTGAAGGAATATATTAAAGCATATCAGTGAACAAATTATCCGATTAAAATATTTGAAAAAAAACTATAAGATACCCACGAATGCACTGGCACCAGCATCAATTGTTACCGTAGTAAGTAGGTGGCAACGATTTGGGAGAATTGACAGAATCATTTATACCAAGACTAAAATATAGCGATCTTACCATTACTACATGTTCTTTATACGACACGTGGACAACATCCTTATTCTAACACAGTATTTAGTGAAGGCGAACTCAATTTTCAACACATTTAACAACTCAAACATACATTGAGCTTTTTTTTTATTGAGCACTCTGAAATTTCTGGATATTTGCCACTTCTAAATTTCAGATTGAACATCTAAGATGGAGGTAACATAAATAATGAATTCTACAGGAAGCCTGTTTCCAGATCCATTTTTATACATTAGAGATCAGCTCTCAATCATGAAGCAAAAATAGGCTATGCAGAGAATGGTTGATCCGCATCCACAATAAATGCAACAAAGGGGCCGACAAGACTACCTACCGCAATAACTTCTGCTAGGTACTAGGGATTAACGGATACCCTTTACTAACCACCTTGGAAAATTCCGAAAACGGACGCGACACACACTTTCCAACACCTGCTCTTTGAATCTGCCGCACTTCACCGACAGGGTTACCACAGCAATCCACAATGACACACCAAGAGAGGGTCTAGATATACAACTAAGTAACACATTGCAGCAACAACTAGCAACGCGTAACACATCGAAACAATACATTCTGAACTTTAGCAAACTGGCACATGAACACCGCTAATTCAGGTCACCTCACGACATTATATATCACATACAATGAACTGCGTAAATCATATATCGTTGGGACAGAGAGTCCCCTGCATGTTAATGTAAATGAACACATCCACGCTTGCAACAACACTGACAAATCTATTAAATGGATATCCCAGACACAAAAGAAATGTGATTGATCTTTGAATCGGAGAAGCCATTTTAATTGCTCAATTGCTCCCTAAATGAATCGTTGACATGTTTTAGGATCCAACATTTTAGTTCAATGCGCAGAGCTCCACAACACCTCGAAATGATAACATGAAAACAAATAGAAAAAAATGACTAAATAAATAATAAATAATTAAAATATGGCATGGCATAAACAAATAGAATAAATAGCATCAAACAAATAGTCGGACGTTAAATGGATACTTAAAAAAAAACTAAACACCTAATACAGACCTCTATTTCAGCCAACAAAATAATACAAATAATTGAATATAAGATTAAATAAATAGGATATATATATATATTATATTATATATATAATTAGAAATAAATAAGCAAAATAAATAACTAAGTCAATAAACAAATGAAATAAATATATATAATTAACATGTAATAGATATAAATAAATTTGACCGTACACCGAATAACGTACAAGGAATATAATGAATAAATTAATAATAATGAACAAATACATAGAATAAAATAAATAAATTATAATAAAAATCAATGTTATATTTATCATTATTATTATTATTGTTGTTAGGTCTTATTTATAGTGAGAGTCTTAGAGAGAGAGATGTTGTAAGAGAATTTCTTGGTGCGTTCCGTTTTCGTGTTATGACGCGATTCATATATATAAAATGTTCATACTTAGAAGTGTAATAGAAGCTCTTAGAGTCAGGAGATAGTGTTGATACAGTCTTAGTGTTCATATTGTGTATGTAAGATGTGTATGTAAAGACATTTTAAACCACATGATATACAAGAATATAATGGCAATTTCTACTTTACCTTTTTGGTAGAATTACAACACAAATACGACGTTTATAAAAACACATTTCTTTTACGACCGGTCGTAGTTTTCTGAGTCAAGAATTCAAAGCTTCACATTCTAAGTTTCAAAAGTGACCGTCTCGCTTCTAGACGTTCGAATCCCATGTCTGGACTGTCGTCTGTCGTCCTCAGACTCCCTCTGACTCTCCCTTAGTTTCTCCTTGCTTTACTCTAAAGGTTCTAACTATATCGAGAACTTCCCATTTTCCATGACGTCATACACATGTTATAACATGTGTCTTCTTTCACGTGTTCTGGACATGCGTGTCCAAAACTTTTTCCTTTGTTTACAAAAGGAATTTTAACCTATATTCCCAGTAACCTATATTTCCAATATGTTAAAAACATGTTTATTAAATTATCTTGTAGTTGCATTCTTTCAATTGAATTTTCATTACAGAATTGACAATGCACATTCTTTTCTTAAACCTATTTTATCTCTAAGCTTAACAATTGTTTGTTTTACATTCCATTTGCTAATTCTCTATCGTAATCTATTTCTAAACCTAAATTGCGAGGTTCCATTTCGTCTATTCTATTTCATTTTCATTTTAACTAAATCTCTCTTTTTTATACTTACATGAAAAGGGGACAGCCTTTATCATGTAACATCAATAAAAAAACAAATATAAAAATAAAAGAATCCAAGTCCGACCATGCATCTATAGAATCAATAAAAGTGAAACTACAAAGCTTATTTCGCAATCATATCTTGATTTGATTCAGTTAGTGTATCTTCATTACTGTATTGTAGTTTCACCTATACATTTAATTCCTCTTATGTACACATTAAACAATGTTCCAAGCAGACTAGCTTAACTACTTATAAAAAAACAATTACTTAAGACATGTCTGACAGAACGAAAACAATCTACTTTTGTTATATTGTGTGTTTACCAGAAAATGCGGGGTACCTAACCATGGGCGCTTTTGAAAGTTTGTGAATAGAAAAATGTTTAAATAGCGAAGGAATGAGGTGTTTTAGAGAGATAAAATATTTACATTAAAAGTATATAATAAATAGGATTATAAACCAAGACAACAATAAAATGTCAGTAATGACGTCACATAACAAACAGGGAGTGAAGATTGTTATATACACACGTAATCAGTTAGTAAGGTTCAGTTAGACAGACAAGTAGTTAGGTAGAAACTGCTGTAGATAGTGGATGGTAATAATGGTCTCTCTACGCCTTCGGAAGCGATCTGACGCAGGAAATACAAAAAAATGTTGAAGAAATGAACTGCGTACAACTCCAACAATAAGGAACATCCGGAAATAGATGTTGCATGAAAATATAACCCGAGTATCAATTATCATTACTTGAGATGAATCTTCACTGCAACTTTTACAGACCTGTCAATCAAAACCAATCAATGTTCTTGTTTTTGTCTGATAAAACCTGTTATCCATCCCTTGTTTTAAAAGAACTGACTTTGTGCCCAATTGTCCGGTTTGTTGAATTGCATCTACACTTATAAATATATGAGCTCACACCCTAGAAAATTACATGTATATATATATATATATATATATATATATATATATATATATATATATGGCGTGAGGATGTAGTGAAAAGAAATGAATAAAATGCTCGATCGCGAATGTGAGAGCTTAATACGAATTATTTAAAAACTCTACATTACATATTCCCGGTTTCATTATGATGGGTTAGCCTTCGTTGGCTGAATTATTTCATTTTGATATATTTTCTTTCGTTCCGGCGGAGGCTAAAGATTTATGTTGGAATAATTCAGCCAAAAAGGGTTGACCCATCATAATGAAACCATTGGTACGTCTCGGTAATATGTAATTTATAGTTTTTAAATAATTCGTATATATATATATATATATTTATATATATATATATATATATATATATATATATGTATGTATGTATATATATATATATATATATATATATATATACAATATGTTGTGAGAATAAAATTCAAAATAGGAAAAGTAGTCCTTATTATAAAAATAATAGAAAATATCCAGCACTATTTTAAAGTTTGAAGATAAATGTCTTACGAATTTCAATTAAATTACTTTTGAAATCTTAGTAGAGGCAAACGAAAATTAACGTCAAAATTGAGAGGAACAACGAATAAAACTACATTTATTGAGCATTTTTAGCATGTGATGCTAATCTACAAAACAAATAGCTTATCTTTATCGACGCACCCGGAAGGGAAATTGCAAAATAGGAATTTATGCAATTTCAATTTTATTAGTTTTTTTGATTTTGCATATTAAAACTTACAACACACTGTCAAGATCAGAAAAGTAAGTTAAAACAATAATTTCCAATTTTGTGCATTTTATTTAAAAATGCGTTACTATTCTTTCAAAACTGAAAAATGCGCTATTTTTAATTTTGATGAAAGATTTGGCTCTTTACAATTTGTTGCAGAAGTGAAATAATTTACAAACAAAAATTAAAGGTTACAAAACTTACAAAGGAAATGTTGCCTAAGGTAGGTCGTAATAAATATTGGATTTTAACATGTAATAAAGAAAATATGCTAGCATATTTGCACGGTGATAATTAAGATAATTCTGTGTATTTTTGGTAAACGTAGGCAGTTCAAAAAGGACATACTTTTTGCTTCTATTCTTAATTAAAGAACCAACTGCATCTGGTATAAATCTATCATGCATAATATATTTCCTTTCACGTTTTGTTTGCACAGGATATATATATATATATATATATATATATATATATATATATATATATATATACTTATATATTTATATATCCTGTGCAAACTTATTTATATATATATATATATATATATATATATATATATATATATATATATATATAAACAGAAAAGAAACATGCGTGACACAGAAGCCAGCAGAGTTGCTTGCAAATATATTTTATTAAATAATCTAAAGAAAACAATAGAAAAAAATGAGTAGAATTTTTACTTTGTAAAATTGTATTTTGTTTTTGTTTCATTTTACTTGAAACGAATTTCTCAGAAATACAGAACCCATAACACTTGATTTTTATATGGGATACTCAGATATTTGTATATCTTATTAACGTTCACCATTACTTCTCAAACGTTGAGTTAGTAAAATGTAATAAGTTAACCCTAAGTTTACAATTTACTGTGTTATAATATATCTTGTAATTTCTTGGTTTTACAAGATTAGGAGTGGAATTCATCTAGACTGGTGAAATATCCCAATAAGTGCTGTTACGTGAGGCAGCATTACGTGGAATATGTACGGCACTCCTTGAATATGCTATCGTAATTTTATTTGAGCTTTGAATATGTGATTGGTTTTAGTAGTCATTCAAATTCTCTCCTCAAATCTGCGTTTGATTTTGAATAGTCATGACATGAATGATTCAAATTCGTGCAAATTTGAAACTGCATAATTCTCTCTTAGTTAACTATGGTAACCAATTCATTGAAATAACAAGATTCCAATCCCCATCGGGAAATGTTTTATTAAAATGTAGTTAAAGGTGAACATTTTTACAATTATTGAAATTTTATGGAATGTTAAATTCGCAGGTTAAATAAGCTATAATTTAACAAGTTAAACAGTTGGTTTCACTTTTAAAAGAGAATCAAGTTAATATTGGCAGATTTATCCTCTTATTATTATTTTTTTCATTATAGGAAACCGACGATAAACAATTACTACGAAAAAGAAAAAGAATCGAAATATTGTCCCTACAATTAGTTACATGTGATTTCTTAACCAGAAAAAAAAAACGTAGTTAAACACAGTGGAAAATAATCATAGAATACTGGACGTCCTGCCTGCTGTTCACCGGCATTCATTTTATTTATATTAAGTCTATGCCATTGTTTGTTTTATTACCAAATTAGTTTTACAAAATAAAGTTAAATTTATTGCGATATCGTTTGGTCCATTTGAAGCACGTTGTTAAAACATCTATTTTAAGTAATAATATTTTAATAGCTATTAATACTTTGGGGTGTAAATAGATTCCATAACTTTCACTATTTAAATACACGAGGATTTGCTACTAATATTAAAGCTAGAAATAACTTTCTATTCGATGGTTTAAATAGATTCTATTAGTGGTGGGACGATTCCAGAATTGTTCCCGAATCCAATCCTGACAATAAAAATAAGATTCTTCATTTTTCGGCCGATTACGTGTAAATGGCTTGAAAAAATAATTAAATAAAACAACAAACAGTCGGTTGAGTATATAAAGTTAACGGAAAATTTTCTAGATTGGCAGTATTTTGCGCGAACAGTTGGCAGAGGTGGCGGAAAAGTTCTGTTTCTATGTCTATCCTTACTTGGTGAATAGATTCTGGACCATGCAGTAGCTTCTGGTGGGACCTCTCGATGCCATATTAGTGAGTAATTGTTACGGCTTTACCTTATCATGTTCTACAAAAAAAATTATTCGTTTCTTTTTCTCTCTTAGTTTCCCCTCTCTGTCCTGCTCTAAGTGAATCTGACGACCTAGTCCACAAATTCCAAAATTCCATCATGACAAGTTTCAAGAAAAAATACACGATTAAACCCGGTTCTCCAACTTCCAACGTAGACCCCTACTACCATGTCTCCTTCTCCAACATCAGGGGTCTTCGTTCTAACCTTCCAGAGGTTGAAACCCAATTACAGGAGACTAAACCAGACCTTTTATTTTTAAGCAAAACTGGCATTGGACAGGCTATTTCCCTAGAAGAGTTCGCAATTTAAGGATACTCTAACTTAACTTCTAAATCTGACCCCAAGATCGCCATGCGCATGGAATATGTACCTATATTAAAGATGACTTTCCATGTGGTAGGGACATCTCCAGAGAAGATCCTAACTTACCCTATATGTGCTTCCGAGTTGCATTAGCTCACACTACTGCATTTATATTTACTCTCTATCGCCCCCAAAACAGTGGAGTTACGATCTTTAAAAGCATATCTGAGAAAATTGACCAAGTCCTATTTGCTTATCGTTCAGCTAACATTCACGTATGTGGAGACTTCAATGTTCACAACGTCAAATGGTTGTCCCACTCAAACAAGACCGATGATGAGGGGAGGTTCTGTCATGATTTCTCAATTGCTTATGACCTCACTCAGATTTTTCACGAATCCACCCGTTTGCCCGACAATGATGGCCAGTATGCGAGTCTACTAGACCTTTTTCTCACAACTTGCCCTGAACTGTGTTCAGTTTCTGTTCTGTCTCCTCTTTGATCTTCCGATCACTCTGTTGTATCAATTAAGATAAAATGAAATGTAATAAGTCCCCAGACGTACCTCTCCATCATACAGTATATCGATACACTAAGGCTGACTGGGATAGCTTCCGTACATTTATATCAGATCTACCTCTGCGTTCCATGTTTAAAAAGGATGTGTCCCCTATATTATCAGACCTGACGGAATGGTTAATTGTAGGTATAGACCGTTCCATACCCTCGGAAATGTTCCAGCAAAAACCTAACAGCCAGCCATGTTTCTCTCCAGAATGTGCTTCTGCCATTGCGCACAGAAATCACCTTTTCCACTGTTTCCAACATAATAGATGTATGCAAACTAAAGCCGCTTTCAGGACTGCCAGCAACCATTGTAAGAAAGTAATAAAGAACACAAGAGAGCTGTATGCTCAATCCGTCAAATCCAAAGTAGCTAAGCAGCGGCTTGGTTTCCACCAGTTTTGGCAAATAG
Source organism: Euprymna scolopes (assembly GCF_053919585.1). Lineage (NCBI taxonomy): Eukaryota > Metazoa > Mollusca > Cephalopoda > Sepiida > Sepiolidae > Euprymna > Euprymna scolopes. The sequence goes on along the minus strand of NC_136484.1, from coordinate 87,676,851 downwards.
CAAACAGAATGCTGGACAGAAGCGGGTGCTCTATCCCAACTATTATCAATGGACCTGAGGTAATTTCGTCAGCATCAGACAAAGCCAAACTCTTTGCCAAGAACTTTGCTGTTAATTCTACCCTTTGCGACCAAGGCCGCCAACTCCCAATATTTCCTCCTGTATCAGAAAACACGCTATGTGATATACATATATCTGTACGTGATGTTCCAAGCAAATCAAAAACCTTGATTCCAGTAAAGTAACTAGCCCTGACGGTATTCCAATTATAGTACTCAAAAAGCTTCAACCTGAACTAGCGCCCATACTTACAAAACTGTTTAAACGTTGTCTTAAGGAGAATAGCTTCCCATCACCTTGGAAAATCTCATCAATATGCCCTGTATTTAAGAATTCAGGTGATCTCTCATCCCCCTCTCAGTACAGGCCAATAAGTCTCATGTGCGTCATGAGTAAGTTGCTGGAATCTGTGTTGAATACAGAAGTAATCAACCATCTCAACAAAAATAACCTTCTTAGTGACACTCAATATGGTTTCCGTTCTGCTAGATCTACAGCAGATGTGTTTACAGTTATATCTCATAGGATTAGCAAATCTCTCGACGGAGGCAACATTTCTAGGGCAATTGCTCTTGACATATCTAAGGCCTTTGATAGGGTATGGCATAAATGTTTACTTCACAAGATCTCTAGCTATGGTATAGCTGGAAATGTCTTCTCGTTTATTAAATCATTTCTTTCTGATAGGTTCGTTGTTGAAGGGCAAAAATCAGAAGCTCACAGTATTAATGCTGGTGTCCCTCAGGGGTCCATCCTGGGCCCAACTCTTTTCCTGATCTACATTAATGATCTTCCAAATCACATCCTTACATCATTTGTAGACATTTATACTGATGACACTACCATTTATGGTAGCACATCTAACAGTAAACGACAAAGTTCCCTCTGATTTTCTCTCCTCTGATCTTGAGCACGTGGTACAATGGGGAAAGGAGTGGCTGCTTACTTTTAATACATCTAAAACCAAGCTTCTCTCTTTACATCATCAACATTCTGATCCACATCTGGCATCAATTGAAATGAATAGCTCTCGTCTTGGGAAGGCTTACAGTTTTGACAACCTTCTGGGCTTGACAATTACTCCTGATCTTAAATGGAACACGTACATCAAATGTGTTGCCAAGACCGCTGGAAAAATGGTGGGATCTTTCTATCGATCCAGGAGATATCTCACTGTTGATGCAATTCTCTATCTATATAAGAGCCAGGTACGTCCAAGGATGGAATACTGTTGCCACATCTGGGCAGGAGCTGCTAGAAAGGACTTGTCCTGCATTGATAGAGTTCAAAATAAACTTCGTAGCCTCATAGGAGATGTCGTTTTCTCTTCCCTGCAACCTCTATCTCACAGAAGAGATGTTGCGAGCTTGTTTCTGATGTATCGTTATTTTCATGGAAAGAGTTCGACTGAGCTTCAGTCTATGGTCCCCCCTCGCCTAACTTTCACAAGAAACACTCGTTTAGCTGAAAACACTATCAATAATTCCCCCCACTCTTTATGTGTGCCTAAACCTAAAGGTAGATTCCATGAACAAAGCTTACTTCTTAGAACTGCACGCCTGTGGAATTGTCTTCCGTTTTCCTGCTTTCCGGCTGACTACAATATGGATGTCTTCAAGTCTAAGGTAAATAAGTTTTTGATGAGCCGTTCCATATAAGTTAACAAATTTACTGAATTTTCATTACAAATGATTACTATATTGTCCAATTTCTACTGTACACTTTTTAACCCTTATTCTTGAGTGGCCTCTTGGCCTTGATAATGTGGTGATGCCTGTGTAAAAAAAAAAATAGTGTCCTTTCGGACCAAACAGTGTTTTAAGGATGGAGTCAAATTTGTTTGTTTTAAAATCTTAGTCGTCTAGTGTTCCTGATCAAAAGACTTGAAATTAATGGTAAAAAAAATGTGGTTAACTGCCCTAAAAGTTAGAATGGTCCGGAAAAAAGGGGGGTATTTTACGCTAAATTTATATGTGCAACTCAACCCTATCTAAATTCTACAATAATTCTTTTTCAAAGTGTTTACACATAATCGCCTAAAAAAGTAGAATCTCATTGAGGAGGCGATTTCTAATGTACGTATAGTTTCTTTTTTATAATTTGATAAATTTCTAAACATCCATACTTTTAATAATTTTATTCCCAGTTTTGATTAACTCATTATGAGATTTTTATATGGGTTTTCATTGTGGCAAATAAACGCAATAAAACATAGGATTATTTCAAAGATGACCACACCAAACAGCACGAAACCAGGTCGGTGCCAGGATAATTAAAAATAAAATAAGAGCGGCTTAACATTTTTAATTTAAGTGTGAAGTCTGATAGGGTAACGTATTGACTTTTATCACCTATGTGCTAAAATAAGTGTAAGCATTTCAATGGGTTTCCTTACGTAATAAAAGTAAGCGAAGATTTGATTATTACATTTTATGCCATACTTTACCAATGAAATAATTACATTGGATCTTAGTTCCGCGTCCCTTACATATTTTTCTGAAAAATAAATAAATACATATATGTTTGTTCTTTATCATTTTTTGGAAAAAAAATAAAAGAACTGTTTTGGAATCGAAAATCAGGCTCATATTTTCCCGATTCCGATACCCCAAAAGTTCCGATTTTTCCGATTGCCGATTCCGATTAATCCTCCCAACACACGTTTTCATATAACTTGAGATTGTGTCCCGAATAATACATTTTTTTGCAATGATCAGCAAAATATTAAAATGGCCGATTTGTTTCCAAATAAACCGAAATAATGGCAATTAATTTATTTCGTAATTAATTTATTTTAAAACGCAGTTTCAAAATTTTCGTTTTATTTCAGACTAGTAAAGTGTTTGATTAGTAAAAAAAGTTATATCTCATACTGTAATTATCAAATTGACGTTGACACGAGAAATATGGATACACATGAAGTTGTTACATAATTTTATTGATAGTGAGAGTTAGAGAAAAATACAGTATTATTATTAGTTTCATGTATATTCTTTCACAATTGGTTGTAAATACAGATGTATATCTATCCATCTAACATTATATAGAAGGAGTTTTTGTGTGCGTAAGAGAGGAAGGGAGAGAAAGAGAATGAGTGAGAGTTTCCTATGGACTCGGAAAGGGCTTGGCCTATTTAAAAAAAATCTTCAGAAATATATTTGATGTGTCCGAAGATGTTCTTACTCAAGTTTTTATCAGAAACTGTCCGATACTTAGCGAAAATCTATAATCGAAAAAATCCGATTAAGGAAAGAAGTCTTACTTAGACAAGAGTTAACACTTTTATACAAGCTAACATCACAAATGCATTTGAGAAGTTTTATCACCGCACAAACAGAAAGGCCTAGCGTATAAAAATTAACATTAAGTTATTTGATAAGACATGGCCGCGTTTGAAATGAATATTTTTGTTTAGATAACAATTGAACTAGGATACTTGAGTTTAGCATTATAGAATTTTATTCAAGACGTTATATAAAAATAACTTTATGAAAATAATAGCAGATTATGTACAATGCAATGCAGACTACACTGTATTGTGGACTAAGTCATTGTGAGGAGATGCGAGGCTTCCACTGGTATACTGCGCTGGGCCTCCAACCAGAGCAATCGATTTGATTAAAAAATGGGTAATTTGATCGATTTCGAGGATCATTTTCCACCTCACCATTCTTTTTGAAAATCGGGTCTCCCTAATACTATTTTATGAAATGCAATATCATATGCTATGGTCGTAAACAGTGTTAAAATTAACCAGTACGATATTAAGATAGTGCCATGCAATTCTAATGGCTCCATTTGTTGTACGGTGTAGAATAAACGAAAAGAAGGGCTTCCTCATACCGAACTATGGAAAATGGTAAAATCCTTCAATTCATTGATAGAACGCTAAAGAGTGTAATAAATAGAAATATCAATAAAAAATGAATTGGACACTTGGTGGTGCTTATATGAAAGAAACCTTTGTTACTTACTACGGGCGATGTGAGGGTGCGGGTGGTTGTCGGCTAATGAAACAGAATTAAAACCGATCTATCTTAACGGAATTGCCGCCGGCCAGGCCGACATTGTTTTTTTATTTATTTTTTTTCGGTCGCTCTCATCGATTCTTTGTAATTTTCTTTATATACATTTCGTATGTATTCCTTTATTCGCCTATTTATTGCTTACTTTCATAGATTGCGCGTTCGGAGTCTAGCTGTGAGTTGTAGAAATATTTTTTCTTCGGAAAGAAACGCCCCCACCACTCGCAGTGCAATATTAACATCTTCTATTGATTGTGCACCCTCATAAATGTGGCAAAAAATAAATGAAACGAGAATTTCAAGAAATATAAGAAATATGGAAACGAATACCGGAATCGAAAAGAAAAAATATATATCTATTAAAAACAGAGAAACTAAAAGAAAAAGGCAAAACTTCGAACGAACAAAGCAACAAAAAAATAACAGCAATCATAATGATGTTCGTGGAGGTAAAATCAAACAAATGCTTATGCTAATATTTTATGCTTAAAACAATAAATCAATAATCGATGTTTGTTTTTTTTTTTACTGTTTTAAGTGACATCGTCAGATAGCTATGTATTTGTAGGATTCTGTATAATAATGATAACTGTAGTTTCAACAGCAATACAGTCTGCGAATGTGTTTTACAAGCAGTAAAGATGCAAGGAGAAATCGGATGTGCTGGAATTTAGGAAAACTCGTCCCCGGAAAACTTGTCTCCGGAAAACTCGTCTCCAGAAAACTCGTACCCGGAAAACTCGTACGCGGAAAACTCGTCCCCTTTTGCTAGGTAGGAAAACTGGTCCCTTATTGAATGAATATCAATTGAAAACACATTTTATGACCGTTCTTGAAGAAGTTATTGTCTTTAAAAGAAAATACACATCCCATAATATTTTTTTTAAATAGTTCTACTTTCATAGATTGCGCGTATATAAATTAACATTAATCTTCATCCTCTAAACTGCTAGGATAGTGTAATCTGGTATTTGACATTTTTATTTACTCTCATGGACTTGGAAAGGGCTTATTTATTTTTTAAAACAAGAGCTAAAAATAATTTTTAAAAATATTATGAGATGGGTATTCTCTTTTAAAGACAATTTCTTCTTTAATAACGGTCATAAAATGTGTTTTCAACCGATATTTATCAATAAGGGACCAGTTTTCCTACCTAGCAAAAAGGGGGAGTTTTCCGGGTACGGGTTTTCCGGGGACGAGTTTTCCGGGCACTGTAAAAACATATCTGATAGGTTTGAACTGCAACTATTCACATTTTGTATAAAAATATAAGAATAATTTTAGCTACCCTCAAATACAATTTTGACCTAATTTTAGCGCTACGAATTCATATAAAACAATTAACTAATAGAAATATTAAACACAAATGGGATCTGAAAAATGAATAGTGCGTGTCTATTTGTTTGGATTTATAGAATTGATCATTAGACCCACAAAATACTTTGTAGGAATCATATATTAAGGAAAGCATATATTTTTCTGTAACAAATTACCCCATGAACTCCTACCTGATTGAAAATAAGCAACATTTAACTTTGAGAAAATGAATAAAAAAATTTAATTGCCAAAAACTAAAAGGGGAACCTTGAGATATTGAAGGGCATTGAATTGTCTAATCAAGATTATGTAAAGTCACTAAGCAAACTCCATATAGATTACTTTGATTGAAAAAAATCCCCTCTCGATCAAAGTACTGTAGGTTTGCAATAAAAGATGTCACATACACATGTATTATGCCTACATTATTAGCCACTCTTTTATGTAGCTTTAGAACGCCATTTTAGACACATGAGTCGTTGGTTCATAAACTCATATACAAATCATTACCTTTCCTTTTCCCGTTAGAAATACAATAATTTCTCCCTTATTGTATTGTTCCAGCAATGATTATTGGCTGCGAGTTGATAAATCTTGGGAATATACATCGTCTTAAATAAACGAACACGCTAGACCTTAGCAAACATGACTTCACTCTCTACACCATGTAATCATTTTAACCTAAAATCAATTGTTTTTTTTTCTTTTCCTAAATATAATACTTTAGTTATTTATTTAATTAGTTATTTATTAAACCTTTTCTGTGTAAACAAATAAGCATGTAAGCATAGACTTGAATGTTTTACAGAATAGCAAGCAAGTGAGCGAGAGACTATGGAAACAAATATACACGGAGATAGAGAGAGGGAGAAAGAGAGGTGCGTCGTTGTCATCGTAAGCGTACTAAACTCTTGAATTCATTTTATTTGGTTAAGCAAGTATACAGGGAGACAGAGAGATAGAGAGAGGAGCGTCATCATCATTGTAGCCGTGCTAAACTTTTGTACTCATTTTATTTGATTCGCAAATTTATACGATACGTTTTAAAGGCGTTATTTAGAAGTCCCGAACCGCCATAAGTTTACCGTGGGCCAGGTGACTAAACTATTTTCTGTTTCTTCACCTCCTTTTCCTTTTAGCATTACACGCTCGAGTCTGACTACTGCTGGAACTTTTTCTTTGAGTTCGAAAGGGTACACAATGCTACTCCCTATTTTGATAAGGGTTGCTTATTTTTTCTGAGGGCTAACACGGGTAATAACTAATATTAAATCTTTCGTTTTTATTTTTAAACGTAAATAGGTTACAAAGCAAAATACGTTTATATTTTGCTTTTATGCATATATATTGAAAATATTTGTGTGTACTCCAAAAAACTTATAACCAATGTTGAATATTCTGGTTTTATTTTTAAACGCAAATATGCCACAAACCTAAATAACTTGTTTTTGCCTAATTTCCGAAAATTTTATTTTTTTTATAGATGTATATATTGAAAAATATCTGTGAACAATATTTCTTTCATAAATATAAAAACATTATGTTTGTGTTGTCTAAAATAAAAATTTAAAAACCGAGAGCCGTTCTTAACATGAGGAGGTTGGTGGTTGGGCTACAACAACAATAATAACCGCCTTATTTATTTTTTTACACGGTGGGGATTCTACCACCGGGAAACGCCGGCTAAGGGGCCTGCTAGATTATGAATATCTGGAAGTTTGGGAAATGCACGCACTCAAATCAACAGAAATGAAAAAGTATTAGAAGAAAATAACCGGCAAAAGCATGTGACTATCATAAACCAAATTATCAGATAGAAGTATAATTCATAAGCGGTGCTCTTAGGAAGATATTTGGTATCTTTCAAAAGTTAAACTGAATAAAACTCGGGTACTGAGACGAAAGCAAGAAGCCAATGACGATGCGCATTGCATCGCATTCGAAAGACTGCTAATAGACTCCATGTAATAAGTAAAGAAGAGGATAGAAGACTACGTGGCTAATAGCATTAAATAATTAATATATATATAATCCAATGCACATAAAAGAGTATTACTGCTGCAAAAGCATAGCCAAAATAAACAAGATAGAAAGCAACGAGATTCGAAATAAAAAGACGAACGAAAAGTAAGAAGAAAAGCAACTATGTTGATGATTTATAAGACTGAATAAAGAAGAGGAAATAATGTCGTAGCTACAAAAAGAACCGTTTAAAAAGTAATCGCTACTGACGGCTCCACAAGAAAACATGGTAATAACAAGGAATATGACAACCAAAATAAACAAATCTAGAAATATAAAAAATATATATGTTGTGAACAATGTAACGCAATGGTAAATCACATTATAAACGAATACATGAAACAAGCAGAAAATGAATAGATAAGAAAACACGTCTGTGTGAGGGAAAGTAATGCTCTGGAAATTATGCAAACGTACGCACTTTAGCATGACGATCATGTGTGTGGACATGGACAAACTATTCATTAAAGGAAAAAAACCGTAGGTGGGAATAGAGTAAATAAAAATGTCAAATACCATATTACACTATCCTAGCAGTTTAGAGGATGAATATTAAGTAAGTTGAAAATCATAACAAATACATGGAACTAGCCGAAGAGCCAAAATGAACATGGAACATCAAGAAAATTTCTATTATAGCAACAAACATATCAGCACTTGAACCAGTTCTGAAAAATAAAAAAATAACAGAATGGGAAAAGCACAACAAATTAGTCAAAATATAAAACAAAAATCCACGGCTGCTTAAATTAATCCACATATCTAGATGATATTGACTAATCACAAAGAACGAAGAATAAATAAATCAGAATAAAATATATAGAAAAATCTTTGCTCGAATCCAAGGAAACTGGATTTGTCATAAATACCATAATCTGCCGATAAAGCATGCACACACATCTAATGGATCATGAAATGTCATGAAGTTTTAGAAAACCAAAGAGGAATCTCACCAACCTGAACTCAACTGAATAGTGGGGCAATGTGTACTTGAGAACTTGGAATCTTGGAGAGATTTATTGCCACTCAAATTCACTAGAAATCAAACGGTCGTTGTCATCGAGAAATAAAAGATAAACGAAGCAAGACATTATTACTTTTCGAACACAGAAATCTGTGCTGCTATAACTCCCAAGTTGAAAATTATTAATAAGGTAGAAAGTTCTATCTCATTTTTATGTATCGCAAGTGTGCACGCAGACCCCACACATTATGGTATACCCCAGTTGACCAAAACAAAAAATATTCATGTAAGTTCTCACTGATTCTCTCTCCTCTGATCTTGAGCACGTGGTACAATTGGGAAAGGAGTTGCTGGTTACTTTTAATGCATCTAAAACCAAGCTTCTCTCTTTACATCATCAACATTCTGATCCACATCTGGCATCAATTTAAATGAATGGCTCTCGTCTTCAGGAGGCCTCAGGTTTTGACAAGCTTCTGGGCTTGACAATTACTCCTGATCTTAAATGGAACCCGTACATCAAATCTGTTGCCAAGGCCGCTGGAAAAATGGTGGAATCTTTCTATCGATCCAGTAGATATTTCACTGCTGATGCAATTCTCTATATATATAAGAGTCAGGTACGTCCAAGGATGGAATACTGTTGCCAAATCTGGGCAAGAGCAGCTAGAAAGAACTTGTCCTGCCTTGATAGAGTTCAAAATAGACTTCGTAGCCTCGTAAGAGATGTCGTTTTCTCTTCCCTGCAACCTCTATCTCACAGAAGAGATGTTGCGAGCTTGTCTCTGATGTATTGTTATTTTCATGGAAAGTGTTCGACTGAGCTTCAGTCTATAGTCCCCCCTCGTCAAACTTTCACACGAAACACTCGTCTAGCTGAAAACACTATCAATAATTCCCCCCACACTCTTTATCTGTGCCTAAACCTAAAGGTAGATTCCATGAACAAAACTTCTTTCTTAGAACTGCACGCCTGTGGTATTGTCTTCCGTTTTCCTGTTTTCCACGTGACTACAATATGGATGTCTTCAAGTCTAACGTAAACAAGTTCTTGATAAGCCGTTCCATATAAGTTAACAAATTTACCCAATTTTCATTACTAATGATTACTATATTTTCCAATTTCTACTGCACACTCTTTAACCCTTATCCTTGAGTGGCCTCTTGGCCTTGATAATGTGGTGATTCCTGTGTAAAAAAAACTATCTAAGGTGGTTTGAATTTTATAAATAAGTCATATTTGTACTTACATAATTTGTAGTTCTCAATTTATGAGCAAGCCAGCAAAATACATAACCTGCCTATTAATATCATTTTGCCAACTACTTTCTTCTGAGGATAATAGCCATTCTTTAAAACTCCAGGAATATAGAATTTTTAAAGTTTCAACTTGTATTCATGTGTCCTTAATTATAAATGACAAAGATAAAATTCTACTTTTATATTTTTATTTGGTGAGGAATAAAGGAATATTTGTGCAAGCATATCCAAATGGATTGATATAAGAATATATCAATGCTTTATCTTGAATAATGAGCTTTTACGTCTTGTAAGGATATTCCTGTAAATATTAATACTAATATTAATATTTGTATTAAGTTTAAAGAATGATTCAATTTGTAAACTTGGTAAAGATATATATATATATATATATATATATATATATATATATATATATATATATATATATATTTAATTTTATAAAGGGAATTAGTTCTGGAGTCTGATTTTGTTTGTTTTTCCTGTTGAAACTGATTCATAATCTATAATTAATAATCGTTGTAATCAATATATATATATATATATATATATATATATATATATATATATATATATATATATATGCATACATATATACATATATATATATATAGTCATTAAAACACAGTACTCGTTCGTTGTATCACAACTTATCAGTGCAGCTACACTAGCACCTCTCCGTAGCCAGAGAGAGAGTATATTTATATAACTTGTATTGCATCTTTCTAACACCAGTTCATTTTCTCCACATTTGAATGAACTACTCATATATGCGATTTAGACTAATTTTAGTTAACAACACAAAAGTTTACAGTCCGATTCCTCCGTAAAACGACTGAAATCCCAGAGGCATTCTATAAAAAGAGGAAACAATCAACAATAAACAGTATAAATTACGAATTACATCATAATATATTAAGGTTTTTTAGTTATTGATCGGCTGCAAAATATTCTTAGCCGAAAATAAAAAAAATAATAAAACATTCCTAAACTTTCTGAACATTGGAAACTATAAATACTTTCTTTATTTTAATAGACGCGTTCCCGAAATGCGGCATCTGTTCACCCATACACACTTAAAACTATTTTAATAAACACACAGTTCGAACACAGTAGATATAAAAAGAAAGGGTAAATAATTTACATAAAATCTAAAAGTGTACTCTTATGTAAAATTGTGTTCACAAAGTGAACAAGTGCAGGGAAATCATAAAACTTCAAATATATCTTTGTTTTGATGAAATGTAAATCCTGTAACATTTTATAGAGACCCCAAGGAGTGATTCAAAATATACTAGTCGTGGGGAGCTATGTGGGCCAAACAATTTTTAGAAATTATATTATATCCTATTTTGATAAAATTTATCTCATATGTATAAAATTGTCTGGAGACGATAATATTCGAACCTTTAAGTTTCCTCCCATGATAAAAATATCAAATGTTACCTTACCTCTAAGTAAACCATTCGGGCAGGATACTTAAAGTCTTCAAATATTATATCCAACTTTTCTAATAAGATTTAAAAGTCGATTTAATAAATCTAAATTATTTAGTCGGTAATGTATCCGACTGAAAACATCCAGTTGGCGATTTCAATTCTACTCTCCGTTAGTTTTTTAACATCTATCTATTATATATATAAAAGTGAACGTGTCTCTTTGTGTGTCTGTTTGTGTGTGTAAATTTCACTACGCAATAACTCTGTCAATCTTCAATACACAGACTCGAAATTTGATATACAGGGTACTGAGATCTTGGAAAATCTTTGTAATACGTTTTCGGCCAGAAATTTAGCTATTAAGGGGCCAAAGTTCAACGATTTGACCTTTGAGAACTCTTCAAAACTTCTCCACCAATTTTGTGTCTAAACACATGAAATTTTAGACATAGGTTCCTTGGACATGGATCTAACTTAATTACTTGATTTGAACCCAAAACAATAAATATTAAGGGGTCATAATAGGGGTCAAAGTTTTAAAAAAATTACCGCTTTTTTTTTTTTTTTGCTCAAACACTCGGGCAACGCCGGGCTGAAATGCTAGGAATAAATAATGCTCACATTTTGATGTAATAAAATGCAAGTGCAGAATATAAATAAAGAAACTGTAATGCTCCCCGCCTGCTTCTCTCTTTTTAAAAATTTTATAACTATCTATACACCGAGTCTTCTTTCTTTTCTCTTTTTCTCTCTCTTTATATATATATATATATATATATATATATATATATATATATATATATATATATAAAGAGCTATAACGCGTGTGTTCATTTTACGTTAAATTAATATAGAAAAGTGATCCCTCACCTTTTGAAACTATAAAAGTTTCTTTCCCTTTCGGCGCCCTCCCAAATTTATAAGAGTGTAATTTTAAAGGATATTTGAAGGTGGAAAGATACTGCACCTTTACCAATCTTTCAGTTATAGTCATTTGATTTTTTTGTTTTGCATATGAATTACAAAATATCTGATATTTCCCCAAAACCTCTGACCTTGATGGAGGGGAGACTAAAACTTGCTGTTATGGTTTCAAATGATCTGAAATAACAGCAAGGGGAAACTTAATTCTAAATATTTCTCACATGTTTTATCCCCCCTCTTTGTTTTTCATACATAAAGTAAATTTTACAGTGTATAAAGATTATTTGATATAGGAAATATTCATAATCGTACCTTATTTCAAAAAGAGGAGATATATAACATATGAGAAATATTTAGAATCAAGTCTTCCTTTGCTGTTATTTCAGATCATTTGAAACCGTAGCAGAAAGTCTTAGTCTCCCCTTCATCAAGGCCAGAGGTTTTGTGAAAATATATATATATATATCTATATATATATAACGGGACACTTCTGTTTAAGTGCATGTCGGTCCAATCAGTTGCATACAAGGGCGTGTAACTTGAATATAATAAGACCCCATTACCACCTCCTATGGGGGGGTAGCATAGTAAATTTTCATTTGCCATGAAAAGTTCCTCACTTGTTTCCTGGTATTACTTCTTCTTTTGGGTAGTGGAAGTGTAGCAGATATTCCTTCCTCATGATTCTGGCCCTGTCAGTGGGGCATTAGAATACGCCGACTGCCCCCCCCCCTGCAGAGGGTAAAAGTCCCTCAATGGGAGTCCTGGATATGACCTTAAACTATATCCAGTGGTGAGGCCCCAGCTTGCGGGCTTTGGGGAGTGTGGAGCCACCCTTTAATTACCATTGCTCTCAGGTCCACTCTGACCCGGAGTGGTAGTTCCTGTTAGGGTCCCAACTATGGGTTAAATAGAAACCGACGTGAAAACAACAAATATATTCTATTAAAAAATTTTTTCCTTCAAAATCTTTGGATTCGGGATTAAATAACCCGAAAAGGGTTGATATGCCGTAAAACAAAAACAACCAACCAACCAACCAATCCTTATAATTCTATTCTCACAATCATTACTTCCTGCATTCGAGGGTCAGTTTAGTATATATTCGTTTTTCAGACCAAAGCATATCCAAATGGATTTGTTTCTCGGACTCACAGTAAAATCAAAACGTTTTAGTTCAAGTAAACTTGTTTAATAGACGAGCTAACTTTTATATATTAGGTGGGTGCAAAAATAATATCGGTTTTTAGCATTCAAGTTCACTTACAAAACCGAAATTATGTTTGCACCAACCTAATATACCTAGGAATATGTATAGGAAAGTTGCAATGTGAGAACTAATTTACATCTTAATTTTATAAAATATTAATTATAATAAAGCTATAGTTTTTAATTTAAAGGCGGTTTTGATTTTAATATGAAACATAGATGTCTTTCCCAAGGTTATTCGATTTAATATACACATACTCTGCGGTTGCGTCCTTCAGCGAGACAATCTTTATTTTTTCTAAATTACAATAACTCTTTCATTTGCAATTTACAAAAAATAATGTGGTTTTGTGTGTATTTTAGTTCACGTATAAAGATGAATCTGTTTCGAAATTATTTAAAACCTTGATATGCCATATTGACAACAAAATTATGGATGAATGCTTTTTATTATAAACTAACAGCGTTAACCGGAGTTGCCCGGGGTCTAATAAAAAAAAAATCCCCACACGTTCTCTCTTCCTCACGCCTTTTCTCTTTCTCGCTTTATCATTTTCTCTCTAAAATTCAGAAGTAAAGCATATGTGTGCCCATTTTAGCAAGTAAAATATAAAGAACAGGGGAATATTTTTTTGCGTCTACTGGAAATTAAATAAATTCTTCACATTACGGTTTACTATCACTTACTACTATTAAGCCTCTTTGCCTTTGCTCCTAAAAATTAATTTTCTGTAAGTAATTAGAGAAGTGAGCGGGAAATACGTAAGTTCATTAATTAGCATAGCAGAGCCAGCATGTGCATCGTATATATATATATATATATATATATATATATATATATATATATATATATATATATATAAGCTTCCTTAACTACCATATAGAAAAGTTGGTAGAGGCAGCTGAGATCAATTTTTTTTTTTAATTTTGACCCCAATTTTTACCCCTTAACATTTATTGTTTTGGGTTCAAATCAAATTAAAAATTTTGACCCATGTCCCAGTAATCTACATCTAGAATTTCAAGTATTAGACCCAAAATTGGCGAAGGAATTTGGTAGAGCCTGCAATGGTCAAATCTGTCAACTTTGACCTTTTGGTAGCGATATTGTCGCTCACAAACTGATTAAAAACTTGCTGCGTGTCTTATATGTAAAATTTCATATTTTTTACCAAAAATTAGCTGAGGAATTTCGTAGAGACCGCAGTGGTCTATTTTTTTAAAACTTTGACTCCAATCATAAACCCTTAGCATTTATTGTTTTGGGCTCATACCAAATTAAAAGGTTAGATCCATGTCCAAGAAACCTATATATAAAATTTCAAGCGTAAATTAGCGGAGGAGTTTAGTAGAGTCAAATCGTTGAACTTTAACCCTTTAACAGAATAGGTTTTGGCCGAAACCCGATTAAAAAGATTTTCTCAAATCTCAATACCCCGTATGTCAAATTTCGTGTCTGTAAACCGAAAAATTAGCAGAGTTATTGTGTAGGGAAATGAACACACACAGATAGACACACACGGACATTTTCACTTTTATAGATATATAGATAACTAGCATTTTAGCCCGGCGTTGTCCGGATGTTTTGGTGTGTATTTAGAGCAAAAAAAAAAAGGCGTAATAGGAAGGCAAGCTCGAACCCGTACCGCAAAAGAGAAAAAGAACAGGAAAAAAACTGACGTCTTTGCTGTTACGACCACCGCCAAACAGGAAGTGACATAGGTTCAAATTAAGGCTAGACAATCGAAAGAAGAGGATGACTATCGAAAATATCAGCGAAAAAAGCGACCCCACGTAGAAAAGTGCCCAGTTGAAGGTGAAGATATAAATATTTTTAGCCAATTTTTCGATATGTGTCGTCTGAAGGGTCGAACTTCAAAACGATACTGATCTAGTGAAAATCCGTCGCCTCTATCGAAAGTTTTAGGCAGACATGCAAATATACATATATAAATACATACAGTTATATATTAGTAACTCAAATTTCCGACCCAAACCGATTAAAAAGCTTGCCCTATCTCTGAATACCCTTTATGTAAAATTTAAAAAGTTTAGACAAGAAATTGTCTGAATAATTTGGTAGGTTAATTTTTTTAACTTTGACCCCTTAAGATTTGTTGTTTTGGGCTCAGTTAGATCCATGTCCAAGTAACCAACATCTAAAAATTCAATTGTTTAGACCCAAAATTGGCGGAGGAGTTTGGTAGAGTTCTCAAAGGTCATATCATTGAACTGTGACCCCTTAACTGCAAAATTTCCGGCTGAAATCTCATTAGAAATATTGTTCCATATCTCAATAGTATATCAAATTTTTCCAAATCTCAATAGTATATCAAATTTCGAGTCTGTTGACTGAAAATTGGCAGAGTTATTTTTTAGAGAAATGCACACAGACAGACAAACACACACACAGACACTTTCACTTTTATCGATATATAGATAGATTTCATTCTTTAATTAGTTCACAAAATGTTTATATAAATATATATATATATATATATATATATATATTAAGTAATGTGATTGATAATTTAAAATTTAAAAAGCAAATTATAATTAAATTAAAAATCAGTTTCACAAGAAGGAACAACAACAAAATCAATTATCTGTACGATCGTTTCGGAAAACCGTGTTTTTATTGTGGTAGACATCAAGTTACGGACAATAATTATTACATATATTTTTTTTTAATAAACAAGGTCTTCTCATCAGCAAATTTTAAGGGGTTTTTTATTAAATCTAAAAGACACCATAAATAAACCTACCATTAAAAGTAATGCAGATGTATCTTTTAGTTTTTCGCTTTTTGAAATCAGGAACTATGGTTAAAATACTCATATGTGATGTTTGCTATAGCTTTTCACCTTATTTCAATAAGGTGAAAAGCTATAGCAAACATCACATATGGAACTATGGTTAAAATACTCATATTGAATACTCATACTTATATTAAATTAGCTCTAGGATATTTACCTATCGAGCTTATTATATATCTAAATGACAACGAGCACTTTTTCTTTCCTGTATTTTAATGAAACTAGTAATTTCACTGTTACATTAAAATACACTCAGCTCTTTAGACTATTGTTCTAATCTCCTTTAAATTATATATATATATATACATATATATATATATATATTATTTGTGCATTGATATTTATATTAAAACCCCCTTTTTCTATTTATTTAAGAAGAAAATACAATTTTGTTATATATGTGTCGTGGAATTGCATTCATTTGCAAAAGATATAGCTTATCTACATATTCTTTTAAATATTCATTTTAATAAATTCCCTATTAGTTTTTTTTTTCAGGATGATCATCTTTAGTTATTACGTGTAATTATATTCATGCAAATACTCTACATGATTTATACTTCCGTAGTATTTGCGTGAAATGGTTATGGCAAACACAAAAACATCTTTCTATATATATATATATATTTATGTATGCGTATATAAGATTTGTTTAAACAATTTTGTCTACCAAACTCCTCTGTCAATTTTTTATCTACAGACATGGAACTTTATATAAAGGGTATTCGAACCTATGCGAATCTCTATATGTTGGTTTTAGCCGAGTAAAATCGGTGCAAAATGTCAACATTAAAAAATGAAATTTGCCAGGCGAAAGTCGAACGGCGGCATTATGAATATGCATACGTAATATAATAGCTATTGGTTGACCTTTTAATTTTTAGCCTACCAGCAAACATGTCTTCATAGAACAGGCATTAACCCCAATGGAAAAGTAAATCGTAAACTAAATGTTTTGGTTTTGATTCTCGGTGGTGGAGCAATGGTTATTTACTTATTTATTTATTTATTTATTTTTACTTTTTAAATCATTACTATATATTGGGTTCAATATAATGTAATAATCAATATGAAATCTGCATTAATCAAAATATTATATTCTACGACCGGCAATGCCGGACAGACTGGATATATATATATATATATTCCTATTTATGCTAATCAATGATTTGTCTGCTGATGTTAATCCTTCTAAAACAAGAGTATTTTTGAAAATATAATAATTAAGAGGTTTTCTTTATTTTAATTCCTTGTTTAACTTTGAATGGATAATTACATTTTGTAATTTATTATTTTTTAATTTCTATTAACAAATATTTTGTCCCCTGACAAAAGGAAGCTGGACCTGTAAATCCACCTTTGTTGATGTTTGTTCTATTGTTCTAGCTAGTAAATTTTTCTTTCTGTTATCTCGATGGGTTCTAATATAAAGCTAATACTTATCTGTTGAATTTAAATTATATATATATATATATATATATATATATATATGGGGGGTGTATGTATATATGTGTATATGTATATATATGTTTGTTTTATGTGTGTTTATTATGCTATTAACACATTTAAATCTGATTTTTTAATGTAATTTTTTGTTACACTATTTTGATGTTTAGTAATCTTTTGAACATAGTGTATATCAATATAATCTATTTACCGTCTTTCAGATACTCTAAATTATGCTTTAACATGAAATCTCATAATGTATATTCGCATATTTATTTATTTTAATGTCATCGTCTATTTTTGTAGGTGCAGTAATTGGAAGATGAGACGCATACTCATGCAACAAATTGCACAGTCATCTGAAATCCAGGAAAAAAAAAAAAAAGATTTTCACTTGCAGCAATATTTTTGTTATTTTTTAATGAATAAAATAGAAAATATTTTAAACATTTCGTTTGTATTTTTCTTTTGTTATTTCCATCAGTGTTTCCATAAAACGGGGTTTTATTTACATTATTATCTTTTTTTTTTACTTATTTTTCTTTGTTTGCATTGTTTATCTTCGGACTATTGTCTCCACAATTATATTCATAATACGCTTGGGTAGATTCATCCTCTCTGATTCATGTTTAATTCATACATGAATAAAAAAAAGTGCATGCGAGTTAGGTGTGAATATTATTTTTGCTAGAGTATTCCAACATTATCGGTCAAGCTAGTATCGGCGTGAGTTACATACTACAATTGTAGTAGATTAAGTAAAAATATCCAAAAATTATTGAAAACATTTAAAAGCAGCGGTCGAATGAAAGCCTCATGTAGCGTTTTACATGAATGTTTACGTCACGCCAAGCATGTGCATTCGTTTATTTCAATATCGAATCCTGTATGCATCGAAGGCGGTCAATTTTAATCAGAAATGCAATTTATTTTTCTTTTTGAATAAATATATACTTCTGATTATTGATATCTATTTTTTTTTCAAAGGAAATAATTATAATGAATTCAAAAATGTGTACTAATCTTAAAGGAATACTAAATAAAACTTGTAACAAAAAAAAAGGATTCACATTATTTGCATGAAGACTCGCACTTACATGTGCGCACACACGTACACATACACAGAATCACGAAATATATAACTACAGCTACATATGATTTCGGATTAACCCTTTAAAGGGAGGCAATTCCTCTATATTAAGCAAAACGAATAATTTACTTAACTTTTATTTTTACTGCCAACCTTTCAGTAATTGAAAATCACAAAATTTAACATATTTATACATCATTTGTAAAAAAAAATCTGACGCTGTATCCATTATTTTTTTTTTAAAATTAAAATTCTGTGATCATAATTTACGCACGACTCCTACGATATGCAAAAGTTTTTCAAGGGAGGAAACTCGTAAAAAAACAGCAACCATCTACGATTTTCGAAGATAATCATAGCCAGACCGCTGACGCTGACGCTCCCTGCCGCAAAGTTTGTGAAGATGCGATTTTTTCTTTTTTTTTTCTTTCGATTTGCTTTCAGAATATTCTGCGCTGCTGTTTTTCGTTATTAATTATTTCTCATGCACGTTAAAATGAAGATTTTGAGGATGTGATAGCTGCATCCGTTTTTTTTTTATCATGCTCGCTTATTCGATTAATTTTGTTCGCTTTTAACCAACCTTTTCTTTTTTCTGAAACGAAGATAATCTGACAAACTAATTATTGATAACCAAAGGCGTGAATTTTAATTATTACAATATCGTCTCAACAGTTATGGCTTGTTTACATTTATTTTATTATTTATTGTCAGCAAGCTTCATATTTAGTTGTCAGTCCTCCCTCCGAATCTCAATATATATATATATATATATATATATATATATATATATATATATATATATATATATATATATATATATATATATATATATATATATTTATATATGTATATATAATTATATATGTATATATAATTATATATGTATATATAATTATATATATATATAATTATATATGTATATATAATTATATATATAAATATATATACTGTTTATATTATATATGATATACATAATATATATATAATATATAATGTATATTTATATATAATATATTATATACATAATATATAATATATGTAATATATTATATATAGATCTCTCTCTCTATCTCTATCTCTCTCTCTCTCTCTCTCTCTCTCTCTATATATATATATATATATATATATATATATATATATATATATAAATCTGCAAATATACAGATGTTGTCTCACACGTATTCTTCCTAGCATAAATTTGAGAACAACATTTTCGTAGAACTTCACTAAAACATTCTCTTAAAAATGACGTCAAAATATATTAACAAAATATCTGTTATCTATAAAATATAGAAAAATAAAGTGAAATATTTCTGATTTGAAACTTTGATTTAATTATATTTTAGATCATACAGAATGTTCCGTTTCAAATTGTTCTCACGTAGTCCTTATAGGAACAAACTACAAATAAGACAAGTGTTTCTACAGAATTTGAACCTAACCAGATCTACTTCGTAAAGCTGACCAACAAGAATCAAATAGCAGCGTCGATTTCGATTTGTTTAAACAAACAAACAAGCAATTTTTTT
Organism: Euprymna scolopes; assembly: GCF_053919585.1. Lineage (NCBI taxonomy): Eukaryota > Metazoa > Mollusca > Cephalopoda > Sepiida > Sepiolidae > Euprymna > Euprymna scolopes. The sequence goes on along the minus strand of NC_136484.1, from coordinate 87,656,744 downwards.
CACTTTCATATTTACTAGCATAGGTGGCCAGCGTTGCCTGCGTGTTTGGAGATGGGTGTTGAGCAAAAAAAAAAGTGGCAGTAGGAAGGCAGGCTCGAGACCGTTACGCGAAGGAGAAAAAGAATGGGGAAAAAACGTGACGTCCTATTACGACCACCGCCAAACCGGAAGTTATGTAGGTTTAAATTAAGGCTAGACAATCGAAAGAAGAGGATGACTATCGAAAATATCGGCGAAAAAAGCGACCCCTCCCTGTGAAAAAAAAGTGCCCAGTTGAGGGTAAGGATATTAATGTTTTTAGCCAATTTTTCGATATTTGCCGTCTGAAACGTCGAGTTTCAAAGCAATACTGATCTTGTGAAAATCCGTCGCCTCCGTCGAAAGTTTTAGGCAGACATGCAAACATACATACATACATTTATATATTGGTAGCTCAAATTTTTTACCCAAACCGATTAAAAAGCTTGCTCTATCTCTGAATACCCTTTTTCAAAATCTCAATACCCTGTATATCAAATTTCGAGTCTGTAGCCTGAAAATTGACAGAGTTATTGTGTCGGGTAATGTACACAAACAGACAGACACTTTCAATTCATAGATACTAGCATTTCAGCCAATCGTTGCCCGGGTGTTTGGAGGTGTATGCTGAGCAAAAAACAAAGAAAACGGTCATTTTTTTTAAACTTTGACCCCTATTATGACCCATTAACATTTATTGTTTTGCGCCCAAATAAAGTTATTAAGTTAGATCCATGTGAAGGAACCTACATCTAAAATTTCAAGATTTTAGGCCCAACATTGGGGGAGGAATTTTTTCACTGATCAAATCGTTGAACTTTGATCCCTTAACAGCCAAATTTCTGGCCGAAAACGGATTACAAAGATTTTCCCAAATCTCAGTACTATCAAATTTCGAGTCTATAGTCTGAAAATTGACAGAGATATTTTGTAGTGAAATGTACACAGAAAGACACACACACAGACAGACAGACACAGATACACAGGCACGTTCACTTTTATAGATATACTAGCAGGTCCGCCCGGCTTTGCTCGGGGCCTATATACTGTTCATAAGGTTATGTGCATATGTATATATTAAAAAGTTTGAATATGTAAAGTAATGCCTTTCTGTTTTCATTAACTACCATAGAGAAAAGACAGACAGACATTTTCACTTATGTATATATATATATATATATATATATATATATATATATATATATATATATATATATATGCAGATAGGTAGACAGATTGGATGCAATATATTGTAATGATTTAAAGAGTATAAAAAAAAGACTATGCGCCACCACCGAGAATCGAATCCAAAACCTTCAGCGCACGATTTATTTTGCCTCTGTCGCCAATGACTGGGATATGAAAACATGTTCACTGCAAGGCTAAAAATTAAAACATAAACCAATAGGTACTATGTTATGCATTTGTAATGCCGGCGTTCGACCTTCACCTGACAAATTTCATTTTAAAAAAAATATTTTCACACTTTTGCACCGATTTTACCGGGCTAAAACCCAAATATAAAGTTTTGCATGGATTCAAATACCTTATATATGAAGCTTCATGTCCGTAGACCAAAAACTATAGGAGGAGTTTGGTAGGCAAAATTTGTTAAATAAAAATATATACGTATACATAAATATATATGGAAACAATTTTGTGTTTACTACAAACTTTTTACGCAAATATTATGCAAATATAAATTATGTAGAATATCTGAATATATATATAATTACACGTATTAATTAACTAAAGATGATTATCCATTAGAAAACCAAAGCAACTAATAGGGAATTAATTAAAATGAATGTTTAAAACAATATGCAAATTAGCAACATATTTTGCTAGTGAATGCAATTCCATTACCCATATATTAGAAAATTGTATTTTCTTTTTAAATAAATAGAAAAGAGGCTAGCATTTTTTCTGTTGTTCTTGGCTTTCGGGCCGGGATCAAAGTGTAGTATCTGTTCAGCAGATGCTGCACTTAAGGTAATTTGTCCCAGTCAATGGCGGGGAAACCCTGTATACTGGGGCAATTGTTATTTTTGATCCCAACCAGAGTGCCCCTTTTGCCTTTTTTTTCGGGAGCTGGTTTAACCCCACATTAAAAACGACCTCGTGTCATATTTTGCTTTGTGGGAAAGCAAATAAATACTGATAGAAAGAGGGTTGCCTTTTTTCTGTTGTTCTTGGCGTTCGGGCCGGGGTTAAAGTGTAGTATCTGTTCGGCAGATGCTGAACTTAAGGTAATATGTCCCGGTCAATGGAGGGGAAACCCTCTATACTGGGACAATTATTATTTTTGGTCACAACCAGAGTGCCCCCTTTTTACCCTACTTTTAGGGGAGCTGGTTTTCCCCCACATTAAAAACGACCTTGTGTCACATTTGCTTTCGTGGGGAAGCAAATAGATACCTTAATACATAGAAAAGATGGCTGCCTTTTTTCATTGTTCTTGGCCTTCGGGCCAGGGGTTGGCCTTGTGCCTAAGTTTTTTTGTTCATTTTTTGCCTGAATAAAAGATTTAATATCTCAAAGTGTAGTATCTGTTCTGCAGATGCTGCACTTAAAGTCAATTGAGGGGAAACTCTCTATACTGGGGCAAATATTATTTTTGATCCCCACCAGAGTGCCCCTTTTGCCTTTTTTTCGGGGAGCTGGTTTAAACCCACATTAAAAACGACCTCGTGTCACATTTTGCTTTGGTGGGAAAGCAAATAAATACTAATAGAAAAAAGGGGTTTATATGAATATCAATACACAAAAAAGAGAAACGAATTTATAGGAGTATAGATAGATAGATAAATAGATAGATAGATAGATAGATAGATAGATCGTTAGAGATTACAAGCAAAAGCTGCTATTTACACACTCCGTGCTTACATTCAACTCATTATCACCTAAATATTTCATACATTATTACCAGTTTGTTTACATTTATAGTAATCATCGTCGTTGCTGTCGGCGGCGGCGGCGGCGATGACGACATCATTAGTTACTCAAAAGCTTTTATTTACATGCTGCGTGATTTTATCCTACTCTGCATTTTCACCTAACGATTTCATACAGCGATATCGATTTGTTTACAGTTTCACTCATGCAGAATATTCCTTTTCAAATTATGTGCAAGTAATCTTTTTTCGCAAAACTGGCCCGACGAAAGAATAAACTTAGCATTTTTCTGCAACTATTATGCACAGTCCGTATTCTGCATGCGTACAAATATATATCGCGACCGACGCAGCGAATCCGGATTGCTCAATGCGGAACATAGGGTACTCCCTGCTTTGCGCAAGCTTAGATCCAAACGCTGTCTACCAGTGCCCACAGGTAAACGCCAATAACGGCAAGCAACCAAATCGAAAGAGCAGTAATCGCAAAAAAAAAACAAAAAAAAAACAGAAAAAAACAGCAGTAATCAACGAACAACAACATGATATGCCACAGCCTACCATCTCCGCCATCATCCAATAATGACAGATATCAACTGGAAACCATTGTAAATGACTGGGATGACCACCAGCGATAAACAGCTTTCGCCACTGGATGAGAGAATGCTGTACAATTGATGACACGAATATTGAAGACAGGCCATTTGACACTGGAAATGATCGTGAGTGCCTGACAATGACCAAACGCAAATAACTGCCTAGAAACGCCAGTGCTCGCCATTGAAGACAGACAATTTAATTTTAGTGCAGTCATTGCTGATACTGAACGCCGGGAACCGACAATGGCAAATAGGAAACGTAGTCAGAATCCAACTAAACGCGAGTAAATGCAAGTAACTTCATCAGAAAACAGATACGCGCCAGTTATAATTGTGGTCTGTCACAGGCAGCAGGTGACAGCCAGATGCCAGTGCTCGTACTCAATGTCCGGAAGTCGAAGACAAACGATTTTAGTTCGAAACAGTCCATTGCAGGGCAATGTTGATCACAGCCTCCACTGACTGCCTTGTTGCAAAGGCAACCAGTACCCACCAGTATCCGCCAATGCCCGCACGTTACCTTCACAAACTAATACTAATCTCCCAGTAACGCCCAGTGCTGACAATGACGATCACTGGATTCCACTATCTGCCACTGGCAGACAATGCTTGATAGTGAAAGCTAGATAATTTCAGTTTGGCCAGGGTGGCAAGTCTTCGCAATGTTGCAGGACTGACAACCGTATTTTAATTTGGTTTGCCGAATCTGTCCTGGCTTTATATCATATTTCCATCGGACATCGCCGGTAAACGGACGCTGCTAGTTATTTCGTAAAATATTTCAATAATACATTCATTTAAATATGGTAAGGCCTTGGGGACTTTGGGGGCTAAATGAGGGAGGGAACATTGGACTTTGTCATTTCTTTTTTTTTTTTTTGCATATTTACATATGTTAAGGCCTAAAACTGTACCGTTTGTTCACTTTCACCAGGATTTGACGTCCATGGGGACTATGGGGGATAAATGGGAGGGGATTTCAAATCCTGAACAGCCATTTCTTATGCCTCGTTCACTGCACCCACGGGAGACCGTGCATGTTTCACTTGTTCTTATATATATATATATATATATATATATATATATATATATATATATATATATATATATATATATATATAGCTAAAGTCCTATCCCAGTATCAATATGAATGATCCTTTCCTAATGACCAATCCTGCGTTTGATTCGGATGTCCAATGAACAGAAATATTTGAGGCACGATAGAATTATACGAAGAATTAAGAATATAACTATGATATTACTACGGCTCTCGCTAGTATTATTTTTCTTCATTTGTGCGAATATAAAACATTTATTTTCAATAGACTGTGTTAATTATTTTTTTAAATAATTCTAGCTGCATTCATTAACTGAAACAATGAATGTTTTCAGTTAATGAATGCAGAGTTTTGTAAAACACATATGTGTGCGACGAGGTTATCTAAGCAGATACAGAACAAACACAACTCCCTAAAAACTTGTTTTCTATAGGTTTTCAGATATTGCATTTAAATTCGCTGCAAATAAGTATTTTTACGGGTATTAAGTTAAAATATGCGCGCTTGCGCGTACAACAATAACCACTACTTATAACATAAAGAATTACATTACTTCATATCGGGGGGAAAAAATACTTATTTGCGGAAATTTTATATGCGATATTCGTTTTCACCATACCCGAAAACCTAAAGAAACAAGTTTTTTTTTTAAAGGTAGCTTTCATGTTCGTGTACCAGGCTACAATTACCAAATAAACACCACATCTAAAAAATAACTTCTCCCGAAAAAGTCGTTATAAAGTGGGTGTTCATTTTAAATGAATATATAAAAGTGATTCCCCGCTTTTTAAAACTATAATTTCTTTGTATCTTGGAAACTCGTTTCCTGGACTTTTAAATGTGATTTTCGTTTTTAGCACCTTCAAAGACATATAATAGTGGAAAAAAAAAAAAAATCCTAGGGTGGAAAGATACTGCACCTTTACCAATGTTTTAATCATAATCATTTCATTTCCTAGTTTTCTATATGAATTACAAAATATCTGATGGAGTGGAGATTAAAACTTGTTGCTATGGTTTCAAATGATCTGAAATAACAGCAAGCGTTATATTTCCCCTCTTTGGTTTTCATACCTAAAGTAAATTTCACAGCATATAAAGATTATCTTATACTGGAGATATTCATAATCGTATTCTATTTCCAAAAGAGAGGAGAAATAACAGATGATAAATATTCGGAATCAAGTCTTCTCTTGCTGTTATTTCAGATCATTTGAACACATAACAGCAATTTTTAGTCTCCCCACCATCGAGGCCAGAAGTTTGGGGGGCATATATATATATATATATATATATATATATATATATATATATATATATAAACAGGGTAACAACATAAAAACGGACCCCAACTCTAATTAGGACCCGTTTCTTAGTGCTTTGTCCGAATGAAATGAAACTTTGTCATAACTAGTTTATTATATTCAAAACATCACATCAAAACACTAGGGTATATGGCCTTTTGTTCTCCGTTCTACCGCTAATGTTCTAGATGGCCTCCATTTAGCTTTTGTTTTTGTTTTTTTTTTTTTTTTGGGGGGGGGGTCACCCTGTATATCTATAATATAAAGCTGAATGTGGCTGTGTTTGTGTGTGTGTGTGTGTGTGTGTGTGTGTGTGTGTGTGTGGTCACGAATAGGCTCCTATATGGCTAGCTATTTAAAAAGAAAACTGATTACATTTAATGATAGAAGATGTATTGAGACACAGGAATGGGTATGTTTGATCTGGCAGAACGGTGGTTCATTAAAATTGTGGGGTCTGCGTTCGCGCCTGGTCCACAAAGTATGGAAATAAAAAAATTAAAAGTTAAAAAATAAAACAAGCGTTTTGATATAGACGTACATAAGAATACTTTGATAAGTATGTTTTAACTTAAATAGGGATGGTATAATAAAATTGTGAGTTCCGCGTTCGCGCCTGTTCTCCATAGACTGGAAATAGACACACACTTTAATAAATACTTTCATATCTATCTGCGTAAGTATACTTTGATAATTATGTTTCAGTTTAAAGAAATATGGTATAATAAAATTATGGGGCCTTCGTTCGCGCCTGACCTCCATAGAATGGAAATATTTCACAAAGTTTAGCAAGGTTTTTTAATATAAATTCATAGAATATTGTGATGAGTGTTTCAATGTAAACAGGTATGGTATAATAAATTATGGGGGTTATCTATTTTATTTTTACTTTCATCATATTTTGCTTTTGTTTTGATCCCCCCCACATTCGAAGCTATCTCTTTACAACCCTTCCTTTTCATAACCTATCATACTTTCATAAATCAGAGTCCATTTTCTGTAGGCTGTTTTTGATCCCAGTCAACGACGGGTACTTTTGCTAGTATATATATATATATATATATATATATATATATATATATATATATATATATATATATATATATCCATTCAAAAAAAGAAACTCCAACAGGAGTACCCCGATTGTGAGTTACAGCGTAAATAATCTATTATCAGATTAAATCGTCGATAACTTTGCATGAAACTGAAAATCTTTTAATAATCTTGAAAGGCTGAACATTTGAAACAAGTAACGACGGTTGCTTATTTCCGATAATTTTCAATGAATAATAAATGAGAAAAATTGTCGCTTACATAGTTTATATTGCATTTTGAAAAGTGCCGTAATGATTAATGTAATATGTTAATCAATATTGAACTATCCCGAGCGAAGATTTATGAGAAATTTAACTATTAACGCCATTTGTTTGTTGAAAAGATTTATATTTAAACGAATTCTTTGGATTTAATTGAAATGTTTATTTATTTTTTCCCACTTATTTGCAATCAAATGACATCAGTGCGCGAAACGTTATCCGAGTAATGCGTGTTTCACAAATGTGTTTTTTCTTTACATCCGTTTACTCAGGTAGAATGATCAGTGTTTATTTATTAGTAAAGCCTTTGTACTGACACGTTCACAACTTATCTGCTATCAAAGAGAACACTAGAAAAGAATAAGAAGATGAGGTAGAGGGAAAGACTTCACGCATTTCAAACCAATAGTACCCCAATACGACCACATAACAAAACTATCAAGTAATAGCATAATTTATAGCAAAAGAGTCAATTTAGGCAGCAAACATTCATGACAGACCCCCGTGATCTTTACATGACCCGATGTGGGTGGGTAAATGTGAAGCTCATGTTTTGGTGGCAGAGCATCGGTATTGAAACATTGAATGAAACATTATCGACGCAGAGTCGCCCGGGGCACTTAACAAACTTACGCTTTTACTCTCGCCAACAGACGAGCTTGTGTACTTTTCAAATCCGGGAATCCTATCTTGGTCAGGTTATCCAACCTAACTAAATGGGTGGTCGTGAGCATTCAGAGGGCGCCTGACCCAGCCAGCTATAAGCCACATCGAGAAGATGTCTTTCTCCCCATCTTTCTCTCTTTCTATTTTTCTATCTATTACGCTCGATCTTTCACTCCCTCTCTCTCCTCTGCATAGCACGACAAATGAGGCTTTAAATTGTTCATATGATACACATTACACCAACATGGCGATCTAAGGCGAAGAATGTCACATTACTCCCAGTAGTTGTGGCTTTGTGTGTGTGGTGGGTAATTGTTTCTGTTTGTTTTTATTTGATTTTTATTTATGTTGTATTTTGTATTTTTGACAACACCTATTCATGTCTCTAAAAAGAAGGACAAAGAAGAGCACATGCAACTATTGCTTCCTTAAAGGGACACAAAGCCTCGACTAACAAATAAATTTCTTCTTTTTTATCCATTCGAATTGTAGTGATCTCGATAAAATACGTCCAAGATATTTCATTTACCAAGGAAAAGTTACAGATAGATTAATCGACATCCATTTAGATATATGAATAAATAGAAAAACTTCAAGGTGCATAGCGAGAGTGCTTACGTCTTATTATATCAAAGCTGAATTAATAAGCGTTTGTTTTGTTCGATTTGTTTTTATAATGTAATGACACCAAATGCATAATAAAATCTATCGTAATTCTGCGATGAGCCAATCTTTGGAATTTGAATTCTAATTAGTTATAATTTGCAATTAAAAGAAATATGTTGGTCGTTTATAACCCAAGAATCAATTTCTCTCATCTTCTCTCAAATTGTGTAACTTCAACCCCTCTCTGATGCGTTTAGAAAAAAGTTGACTGTTTTCAGCTTATTTATATAGTGTGTGCACACATCATAAACAAGTGTGTAAAATAAAATCGGTCTCTTAACTTCTATATTATCCAAATGAATAACGCAGAAGCAACGAAACTGATTATTTTTAGTAATGCAAGAGGAATGTCGTAAATGATATATCATAGTTTATAGATTTTCGAATGGAATCAAATTAGCTAAAATAAATGCAGAACATTTTATTCTAATGGGTCAGCACAGTATGGGACCGCTTAAAGTGATAAGGATTAAAGAGATCGTAAGTAGCACGATTGTCGCCAACGCAAGATGACTTTAAACAATGGGTCATATTAGAGACCTTACTTAAGAGGAATTAATGATCTAAAAATACGGCCCAGCAAGAATGTGTTTCCATTAGAATTGAAGACGGCCAGACTGTAGTCGGTTGAGAACAGTCTCGTGGTATTTTGTTCCACATGGAATGTTCTACGAAAAAAACTTTATAGAAATTCTTTTTTTGTGTGTGGAGAAATAGAAAGGGATTCTCCTGGGGTGGTTGTAGCTAGACATGTTTTCGTTGTAAATGTTGGACGGTGGGCACAGATATTGAGGCTCGTAAACTGTATGATACGTTAAAGAGAGACAAGCAATATCTGTAAAAAAAAAACAAAACAAAAAAAAACAAGCTGCAGAGAAAGAAGGTAGCACCTTCCACTAGATTGCGGAGTTAATTTCGTACTCTGTAAAGACAGGAAATAGTGTTCTGAGACATACCTCCACAAATATGACAGTAGTGCTATATATTTTAGGATGTATCTGGCACTTATGCAGTAGATGATTATATCAGGAGCCAGGTAGTTTCTGTAGCAATAAAATAACCCAATCATTTTTTAGCAATCTTGGCTATAGATTTTATGTACGTCTTCCATTTCAAATCTGGTTGATTCAGTCTTTAAGCTTATTGAAAAGAAAACCAATCATTTTGACATGGAAAAAGTCAAGATCTTAGTATTGATTGTGAAAAAAAAAAGAGATTTGATTTTCAAGACGGTAAAAGTAACAACTATTTTTTTTTTGCTTTTGCACCATGTGCTGCAAGATTGGACAGTAAACATTTCCCTCTCTCTCCCCTTTTCTCTCTCCCCCTCTCTCACTCTCTCTCCCTTTCTCACGCAGAGCATGCAAAAGTTCTGTCCTGTAATTTGAATACAACTTTTTTATAACCTTACCTACAAACGTATCAACAAACATAAAATAAACAACCAAGGTTCACAACTATAACGGCTAAGATGACCGACGAAAAGGTAACCGAAGCTCACAACTGTGATATTGGCTGTGTTTCTTAAGTCGGACAAGATCACGCTCAGAAAATTGGTTTAAACACGTGTATTATAATTGATTCTGACTTAAGAAACATTAAATCTCCACTGAGAGGTCAGGTAATGTAACTATTGTATACAAGACTATACACATGCCTGTTGTCTCCATATGGAAATACCGTAAGAATTGGATAAAAATTCGTAATGTTAGTGTTATTCTGTCTTACGGGATATCACACAATTTTGGATTATTTAATGATGAAACAACCATTTTATGCGACGTTAAGCGCACGTTGTGCTTTTACCGATGATATGTAATAACAATATGGAGAGTCACAGTGTGGGTGCCCATCGTAGAGACACTTTTGCATTCAACCATAGAACTAATCCGACGCAAAAAAATAAGACGAACATAAGATAAATGCAAATTTTAATGCTGTCGAGATTCGAGTGTCAGCATAAAAAGACGTTTCTTTTTGCCGTGTGTGCACGAGAGTTTGCTGTGAAGAAAAAGAAGATACAAAAGAAGGAAAGAAAAGTACAACTGCCGTTAAGAAAAGGACGTAAGAAAAGTGCGAGGCTGACAAATTTTTCGTTTGCTTTCAAACTATTTCGGCATTTATTATGGCGAAGATACGGACCAGGAGTAATATTGTGAAGCAGTTTAGCAGCGCGTGTGGTGGCGTTGCTAAAGAAATGGATGTTGGTTGCAAATCTTCAGAAGGTGGATAATAAGCGAGCCTGCTTCCATCTCATTATCTGGAGGGGCATGCATTGTCCCTATACTACTCGGAGATGGACGAGAGTGACCAACTGGACGTCGAAAAGACAGCGTCCAAGTTAAAATATAGAATGATGCATATTTTTCTAAACTGTTTTTCACGTTTAAATAACGTTATCTTTGTTTGTTCTTTTAATTTCGTAGCCGGACATCTTCATTGTTAGGAGCAGTATCGACGGTAGGTTTTGGAAACTGTTTCAATTTGTCTGTAATGGTACTTGGCCTGAGGGCTCACGCGCTAAGTTTTATAATCAACCGACGTCCATTCCTGCCAGTGTTTTCCACCATCTAAATTTATTAGGATATGCCTCTTAATATATCACTTGTCTTTACTAAATTGATGTTTTTTCCAAAAGGTAATATACATTCTTTAAACACACAAATTTCGATCAGCTATTTTATTTAAAGTCCTTGAATTACCCCAAGACTTTCAGACGGTTGAATAAAGCCAAACTGAGAGAATGTCATTTATCGTTTGACTAAAAAAAATTATTTCAGAAAGTTCTGCAAAAAGATTGAATAGAATCAAAATAAGCAGACGCCATTGTTATCTTTAAAAATTGATTACAATTGATCAAGAAATGCTTATATTTTCTTGAGTTAAACAAATAATAGTATATTCATAATAAAATTTTAACAATGATAATATTTTCATTATCATGAATTGGCAAAGAAAAGTCCAATAATAAATAACAATATTATTCAGGTAACAGAACCATACGATCGTTTGCACGGAGCCAACTAAATTAGACGAAATTCATCGGTTTAAAAACTGTCTGATGTCTCCATTTGATAAGGGAAGTAAATAATAGTTTACCTTGCCAAACATGAATATATAAAAACATATGCATATATATATATATATATATATATATATATATATATATATATATATATATATATATATATATATATATATATATACTACAAAAGCTGGAATCAAACTTACACAATGGCTTTAAACATCTCCATATTTTAATGGTGACTTATCGAAAAAAATAAAAGTAATTTCTTCCCGAATTGAATAGCAAAAAGAATAATAAGAGATATTGTAACAAAACCGAACGAAACCGAGTTAGGGTCGGCAAGCGAAATAAAAAGACTAAAGATAATTGATTGTTGGCAGTACTTGTAAAACCCGACGATCATTGCTCATGGCAACAAGCTTCATCATTTAATGAGACCTCGGAATAAAAAGAAAAAATGGTTTAAAAATGTTATCTTTTTTCCTCAACAAAACAAAGCTGCCTAAAGCTGATCGATTTTGTTCCTTTTGATAAGTTAACGGCAGTTACGTTTCTGATTTTCGCATTGACTGGCCAAATGTAATGCTATGAAATCAATAGAAACATGCACCAAGTGAAAAGGAAGAAAAGAAAAAGTGCTATTGTTCAAATCAAGGAATTGGTAATCTAAGAAAATACATTGAAAGAAATTTTATCAAAGAAGAACACTTCATTTATTAATAATTTCTTACTATGTTTTTTTTTTGTTTGACTGATTGTTTCATTGCCGTAACGATTGTATATAATAGAATATGTTTTTTTATGGATAAAAATGCTAATTCCCGGGAGCATCTAATTTCTTTGTGCCAAAGCACATTCGAAAGATCTACAAAAAAGTCTTCTTCTTCTTCTTCTTCTTCTTCTTCTTCTTCTTCGTCTTCTTCTTCATAAATACGTTTTCCACGCTCCAATCTGCAACAAATACGAACTGCGAAAACGATGTTCAATCACGATTCTTTTTTTTTTTTTTTTTTGCAGAGAGAAAAACGATCCTGTATTTCGATTATAAACAGAACAAGATTCGCTCGTACATATTTCAAAGCAAAACTGCACGCAAGCATTTAAACATACACAGACTAACACACAGATAACGACATTGAAATGTTTTATTAAGAGAAAACACTTCGTATAAAAGTTAATACAGGGTGACCCCCCCCCCCAAAAAAAAACAAAAAAAACAAAAAAACAAAGGCTAAATGGAGGCCATCTAGAACGGAGAAAAAAATGCCAAAAACCCTTGTGTTTGGATGTGATGTTTTGAATATAATAAACTAGTTATGATCAAAATTTCATTTCATTCGGACAAAACACTAAGAAATGGTGCCTAATTAGAGTTGGGGCCTGTTTTTTGGGGGGTCATCCCGTATGTGTTTTTTTAATCACCGTAAATCAGAAAAATGTTTTTTATGTCAATCAAATTTTCAGTACATATACATTACACTATATAATTTGCGATTTTCTAATGTGTAGAAAGTTTGGCGTAAATATAATAATCGCAGACGTACACTTGTTGATACAATGAAATCAATTTTTCCTTATTTTATGAAGAAAGTATATTTACTAGAACTCCCTGTTTATGGAACTCTCTACCGCAGGTTTCCTTTCGAGCTGACTAAAACATGGATATTTTAAATTCCTTTTGAACCGCTATCTTAAATAATCAAATTCTACCCAAATTCCACCACTAGTTTACATTATGATATTGTCTCACCGATATTCTGTTACACATTTACCCTTATTCTCGAACGGCCATGATTAGCGGTCTGAGTTGGAGCTATAAAAATAGACTCACGATATAATTCGGTTTTTTACTTCCTTTAATAGTATAAAACGATACTCGTAGAAGTAAACGATGTGTTAGGCGGTACTTGATGGTTGACTTTCTTCTGCGAAGGCCTATACTGTTCGTTCTTTATCTACTGATCATTTTTCGAGATATTTTTTTCTTAGGTGGTAGAGAAGATCTATTGCTTTTACAGCACAGAAGCCACTGCCAACGATGCTACCAAGAACATATTACTAATTCTACTGCTTACAATTAGTACGCTATAATTTCAGAGGGTTAAGCAAAAAGACTAGATTAGTGCATAATGAGTGTTTTCTGTTCTTGAACATGTGTGTCGCGTAATGAATATATATTATTCACTTTTTACCAGAAAATGATTGCAAATTTACGTCTACTTAATTTTTACGAGACATTAGTTACTTTTTAAATCGGAGTCATCTCGTATCAAGGTCAAAAACCACTCGAGGATCAGTTTGACGTTATTGGTAAGACAACATCGTAATGATTAGTTGTGAGGTAGAAATTGATTATTTTTTTACATGGTAGTCACCATTTATCAAGGCCCGGAAGCCACTCGGGGATAAGGGTTATTGTGTGTACAGTAACCAATGGGATAATATCGTAGTAATCGTTAGTAATGGAGATTTGATAAAGTGGATTACCTAAGGGGGCGGTTTATCAGAAATTTGTTTATGTTGGACTTGAAGACATCTAAGCTGTAGTCAGGTGGGAAATAGGCATATGGAACAGAGTTCCACAGGCGTGCACTTCTAAGAAAGAAGCTTTGTTTATGGAATCTACGTTTTGGTATAGGCAAAGATAAAAAATGGGGAAAATTATTGACAGTGGTTCCAGCTAGACGGGTGTTTCTCTTGAAAGATTGGCGAGGGTGTGAGATATTGGAGCTCAGATGAGCACTTGCCATGGAAATAACGATAAAACAGGCTCGGAACGTCTCTTCTGTGGGAGAAAGGTTGCAGGGAAGAGCAAATGGCATCCCCCAACAAGCTACGAAGTCTATTTTGTACTATGTCAAGGCAGGATAGGCTGTTTTTAGGAGCTCCTGCCCAGATGTGGCAGCAGTACTCCATCCTTGGACGTACTTGACTTTTATATAGATAGAGAATTGCATCAGAGTGAGATATCTTCTGGAGAGGTAGAAAAATCCTACCATTTTTCTAGCGACCTTGCCAACAGACTGGATGTACGTGCTCCATTTCAGATCAGGAGTAAAGGTCAATCCCAGAAGCTTGTCAAAACATGGAGCCTCCCCAAGACGGGCGCTATCCATTTCAATTGATGCCAGATGGGGATCAGAGCGTTGATGATGTAAAGATAGGAGCTTGGTTTTATATGCATTAAAAGTAACCAGCCACCTCTTCCTCTACTGTACCACGCGCTCGAGATTAGAGGATAGAGAATCAGAGAGAACTTTGTCATTTACAGCCTTTGATGTGTTGCCATAGATGGTCGTGTCATCAGCATAGATGTCAAGGAATATGTTTTGGGAGATCATTGATGTAGATCAGGAAGAGAGTTGAGCCCAGGGTGGACCCCTGAGGGACTCCAGCATTAATACTGTTGACCTTTGATTTCTGTCCATCAACCACTACTCTTATGAGCCTATCAGAGAAAAATGATTTAATAATTGAGAAAACATTTCCAGTTATGCCGTAGCTGGAAATCTTGTGAAGTTTAGGTTTTTTAAGAGAACGGCTCAACAGAATTTTTTTTACATTAAACTTGAAAACGGCTATCCTTTATTTAGCTGGAAAGCAGCCCACGGTATAAAGGTCAACATGGCAGGCAGTTCTAGGAAAGAAACTTTGTTCATAGAATTTGTACTTAATTTTAAGCAGAGATAGAAAGTAAGGGGAATAATTGACAGTGATTGTGGTTAGAGAATTGTTTGTTGTAAATATTTTCCGGGGGGAGGGAGCATCTGCACTGAAAATAATAATATAGCAGAGATAGACTGGCAACGTCTCTTCTATGGAAAAGAGGTTGCAAAGAGAAGAAAAAAACATCACATATAATGTTTCGAAAGTTGTCAGGGTAAGAGAGGGTGTTTAGTGCAGTTCTTATCAGATCTGACAACAATTCTTCATCTTGGGACGCATTTAGCATTACACAGAGGATTTCATCGGGAGTGAGATACTTTCTGGAATAGTAAAATGATCTAACCATTTTCCAGTGACATTAGCGACAGCTTTGGTGTAAGTCTTCCAGTTTCAGTTCAGGAGATAAAGTTAATCCCAGAAGCGTATCGAAGCAGAGTGCTTCTTCTATATGAGAGCCATTTATTTCAACTGCAGTCAATAACCTCTTCATTCCTTTTTGTTTAATCTTACATCTATCTATATATATAAAAGCGAAAATGTGTGTATGTATCTATGTTTGTTTGTGTGTATGTGTGTTTGTGTGTCCGCTAAAAACGTTCGACAGACACGACGAAAATTCACAAACTCGGTATCATATTGAAGCTCCATACTTCGCTCGGAAAATATCGAAAATTGGGCAAAAACGTTCATTTTTCCACTCCAAAATCGAAAATTTTTGACAGGGGGCGGTCAACAAAAACGGTCCTCTCCTGACAACGACCGGTTCTACGCATGCGTCAGATAACGTCATGATCTGATTTACTTTAAATAGTTAAACAAACTGACTAAATTTCATGTACGTCGCGTTAGCTCAGTTGGTTAGCGCGTTGGTTCGTTATCTAAACGTTTTGTGTTAGAATTGTGGTGTGAGAAGTCTTTTTTTTTCGATTTTTTTAATTTAAATATTGAACCAGTGTTATTTAAGCCATTTTTCACGTAACGTTCGTTTTTCTGTTTTTTTTGTTTGTTTTTTGTTTTTTTACTTTGCCTATCCACACCCGACCACACACCCCAAAACACCCGGGTACCCACCGATTTTTTAAATTTTAATATCGAAACAGGCTTATTTAAGCCATTTTCACGTGTTCGTTTTTCTGTTTTCTTTTTTATTTTTTCGATTTTTACATTTAACATCGTTCGTTTGCCTTACGTTAGTTTTTTGTGTTTTTTTTTCGATGTTTTGATGACCACTCCCTCGCTTAAGTTTTAACGTTGTTTTCTTTTTTTACTTCGCTTATAACAAACAAACCTGGTCATTGACCTGTCGTCGTCGTCGTCGTCGTCGTCGTCGTCGTCGTCGTCGTTGTCGTCGTCACGCTCTACGACTTCCGTGCCGCACCTGTCAATTTGGTTTTTACTTAAATAACTTCAAACATCTTTCAGTAACTCATTCTGGCTGGCCGATTTTATTTTCAAACTTTTCCTTAGGGCTTCGGGTTCGATCCTACCCCCCGGTTTCTTTTTTATTTAACACCACACACACCTCCAAACACCCGGGAAACTCCGGGTACCCCCGCTAGTTAAAAATAAAAGAATAAGACATATTTTTCTATATATAATATAGAAAACGTGGAAATAGTTTTGCTATACGAAAAAGTACCTAACATATTATCATAATATTACAATATTTTTAAGCTAGAATAACACTACTTTCAAAAATAGATTAACTTTTAAGGCACTGATAAAGATTAAAGGATTACATGATAAATTTAAACGAAAAATTGTTTTAGTTCTTTTGCCTTATAAACCAAATATAATTAAGGAACATTTAAGATTTTATTTAACTTAGCGAAATGTCAACAATGTGTACAACATAATATACAGCATAGTTTAAAAGACACGATTAATAACGCATACGGCATAATGAAATAAGATACGAATCAAATGCGCATGAAAGCCGAATTACAACGTAATATTAGGAAAAGAAACAGATATTTGACTTGTTTAAAGTTTATAACATAAATATATTTCGGAGCCAAACTCCATCCTCGGTATGTCGTTTTCTTTCTTTTTTTTCTCTCTCTTTTTTTTACATACATGGAACTCCCCAACCAGTGGAAATGCGGACAACAAGCGAACAAGATTTTAACAAATATCTAGAAGTTCTGGAAGCAGATACAATTAAATTTACAGAAATAACAGAAGATTGGAAAAGAATACGCCATAAGAACAGGAAAACTCTTATACGCCAAATCATATAGAAGAAACTTGATAAAAGAAATAAATACGTCTGGGCAAAAGAAGACCAGAAAACTAATTACTATAACCAATGCACTAAACCCGAATGATATTACGAACGCCTCAATGTAAAAAGCCGGAAGGGAGAAAGTGTCTGAAAGAAAACTGTGGGTGACACAAAAAGGCTCGAAAAGATATTAGCGAATATACTGAAAAGCTGATGATCGCAGTAAATATACCCGTAAAAATTAACAGTAAAATAGCAACGTACATGAAAATAAATAGACGGAACCAAAAATAAAAAGATGACAAGGTGATTATCTATGAGGTTAACAAAAGACTAGACAGGTAAACATCGATACATACAATGAGAACACTTGAATAGAAGAAAACGAAATCACTTATGACACCTGCATTGAACAGCACGAATATAACGGATTATGTCAAAGCCAAGTAGACTAAACTCTGGAAAACAGTAAATGCATTCTGTTGATAGTAAGATAAAAGGGAAAATCGCTAAAGTAAACAAAGAGAAGTAACCGTGGGAGAATGCCAACTGAATGGAAATGTAGTCCACAGTAAGAATTATGTGAACGTCTGCACTTTGAACATGCACACAAATGGTAGAGACACAATCCGGTGATGGATTTATTATTAGATAAAGTAAGCTGTGCAAGGAGGATGGGGACAACAATGCCAAATAAATATTTTACTACAGTAGCAACTCACAAAGTATAGATCAATTAAGTAAAAAACAAACAAACTAATAGATTAAACTTACTAAAAAAATCGATCGAAATATAGAACATGAAGAAAATCTCTGAAATACAAATACTTGTAAGAGAACAAGTCTTATAAAACTTGAAAAGAAAATTTGGAGAAATTTTATTCAAAGGAGAGCTTGAAATTATACAACACAATACACTGATGAAAAATCATGATATCATAAGAAACGCCCACATAATCAACAAACGTTACTAATCTAATATATAAATCTCACTATGTTTGTGTGTGTCTGTTTGTCTCCGTTTTTCAAATTGAATCTCGTCATAGACGGATGATCGTTGGACAGCATGCAATAACTCAAAAGATTGCATTTTTGGTGCAAAATTTTATTAGACCGCTTTAGTCACTAAAACATATTAAGAAGGATTCAAACTTGAAAGCAATAACACCTTGGGGTTTTTAGCCAATTTTTCGGTATTTATCGTCTGAAGGGTTGAGCTTCAAAACGATACTGATCTTGTGAAAATCTGTCGCCTCTGTCAAAAGTTTTAGGCAGACATGCAAACATACATACATAGATTTATATATTGGTAACTAAAAATTTCGATCCAAACCGATTAAAAAGCTTGCCCTATTTCTGAATACGCTTTAGGAAAAATGATAAATGTTTAGACCAGAAATTGTCTGAGTAATTTAGTAGAGACCACAGAGGTCAAATCTTTTTTTAACTTTGACCCCTATTATGACCCCTTAACATTTAATATTTGAGGGTCAAATAAAGTTATTAAGTTAGATCAATGTCCGAGAAACCTATATCTAAAATTTCAATTGTTTAGACCCAAAATTAGCGGAGGAGTTTGGTAGACTTCTCAAACGTAAAATCGTTGAACTTTGACCCCTTAACAGCCAAACTTCTGGGCGAAAAGAAATACAAAGATTTCCCCAAATCTCAGTACCCTGTATATCAAATTTCGAGTCTGCAGACTGAGAATTGACAGTGTTATTTTGTAGGGGCATGTACACAGACAGACACACACAAACAGACAGACACTAACTTCAGTTATATATATATATATATATATATATATATAAATAGTGGCGCCCAAAAGGAAGTCCGTATTTGTCATATATATATATATATATATATATATATATATATATATATATATATATATATATATATATATATATATATATATATATATAAATAGTGGCGCCCAAAAGGAAGTCCGCATTTGTCATATATATATATATATATATATATATATATATATATATATATATATATATATAAAGAGAGAGAAAAAATATAGAGAGGAGATTGAAATAGATTAGGTATGCGTAACTGTTTTTATATTGCTACTAGCATTTTAGCCCGGCGTTGCCCGGGTGTTTGGATGAGCGTAAAAAAGTGGTCAATTTTTTTTTTAACTTTGATGCCTGTTATGACCCCTTAACATTAATTATTTTGGACTAAAATTAAGTTATTAAGTTAGACCCATGCCCAAGGAACCTATATCTAAAATGTCAAGTGTTTAGGCCCAGAATTGGCGGATAAGTTTGGTTGAGTTCTCAAATATCAAATCGTTGACCTTAACAGCCAAATTTCTGGCCAAATTTCTGGCCAAAGCTCGGTACCCTGTATACCGAATTTCGAATCTGCAGACTTAAAATTGACAGAGTTATTGCTTCAGGAAATGTACACACACACACACACACATGCGCACGCGCACACACACAAAACAATTTTGTGTTTACTGTAAAGGTTTTACGCAAATATTATGCAAGTATAAATCATGTAGCATATCTGCATGAATATAATTACACGTAATAGTAAACTAAATATGATCATCCCATAAGAAAACCGAAGCAACTAATAGGGAATTAATTAAAATAAATGTTTAAAAGAATATGCAAATTAGCTAGATCTTTTGCAGTTGAATGCAATTCTACGACCCATGTATAAGAAAATTGTATTTTCTTTTTAAATAAATAGAAAAGAGGGGTTTTAATATGAATATCAATACACACAAAAGAAAAACGAATTTATAGGATTTAATGTTTGGTAGAGTTTCACACTGAAGGAGTGGAGGGATATGATGGTTAGAATTGTTTATATGTTTGTGTATACAGTATGAACTTCTCAATTAATAACCGCCTAATATGAATGTTGCAAGAAATTGAAATTATCATACCTTCGATTTTCTGTACTTACATTTAGCACGATCCACAAAATTTAATTTTGTTTGTTGTTTTTAAAGAGTTTTAGGGGATACTGTATTAAATATTCACATACTTAAATTAGATTTGATTTATAAATGTTAGAAACGTCATTAAATTTTAGTTTTCTTTTATTTCATAAATTAAAATTTACATTTTCTTAAAATCAGAATTTAATATCATAGAATTTGATCCGAATTGGAATAAAGATTCTAGATATATGATTTATTATCATCATATTTTGATTTAAGTTGGTTGGTTGGTTGGTTGTTTTACGACATATCAACCCTTTTCGGGTTATTTAATGCCGAATCCAAAGATTTTGAAAAAACATTTTTAATAGAATATATTTGTTGTTTCTATTTAACCGATAGTTGGGACCCTAACAGGTACTACCACTCCGGGTCAGAGTGGACCTGGGAGCAATGGTAATTTAAGGGTGGTTCCACACTCCCCAAAGCCCACAAGCTGGGGCCTCACCACTGGATATAGTTTAAGGTCATATCCAGGACCCCCATTGATGGACTTTTACCCTTTGCAGGGGGGGGGGCAGTCGGCGTATTCTAATGCCCCACCGACAGGACCATTTGATGTAAGCATTTGTAAGTTCACATAGAAGTAGTACAGCACGCCTTTCTTCGAGGAATTATTTTACTGACTGTAGGAGAGGTGTGTGTGTGTATATATATATATATATATATATATATATATATATATATATATATACGTATATATATTTATTTATGCATATAAAGCGTGTGTATGTGTGCATTTGAGGAGATAGGTTTATTTGTTGAAAGTAATGATTATGTTTGAATTTAAGAAACATGAAAATAGTATTGTATCGCATTATGACAATCTTGACTCATTCTATTTAGACGGTTAGTCATAAAAAAGATTTTTCCGATAGATTTGTGACAAATGGAAGCTATGGATGCAATAATAACTTTTAAAGCAATTAAATAAGATTGTTTGAATTATGAAAATTTAAAAGAAATCAAATATTTCATGTCAACTACGAAGAGCCATTATTATTTAACCGGAGCATTTATTTGTTTTTGTTTTGTTGGGTTCTTTTTTTTGTTTTCATAAATGGTACAAGAAAGACGATTTTGTACGTAGGCTTGCACTGGGCAACTGTCATCCGTTTCCTGAGTTCTTCTGAAATCGGATTCTCTCCCCTTTATTCGATTTATCATTTCAGAATAGTTAGTTTGCTTCATTGATTTTAAAATCTTATTATCTCATTTTATTTTTGTTCTTCGTCTTTGTATTATGTGTTTTTCTTGTGTATCATGTGTTTACTTAATTTCTTATTGTCGCTAGTAGTGCCCATGTGCAAGTCATTATCAGACAAAATTATAACAGAAACCTCTGGAGTCTGACTTACAAAAAGTCTCCCTAGATGTTCGGCATTTATTCATCTTTTTTGGACAACTGTTCAAAATCAGTTTGTGTAAGTATAACAATACTTTTACATTGATTTGTCGCTGACAAAGGTATTTGTGTCTTTCTAGAGTTTAAGTGCCAACAAGTCTCCAAGGTTTAAATACTTTCCACACCTTTTCAATAAAGACTTGATTGGTACTCTTTGATTTTTTTTTCATTCCCTTGATCCCTCACGGATATTATTGGCACTATAGCTTTGCGTGTACGGCTTGTTTGGAAAGTCACTTTATGGAATTTTTCACAGTTTTA
This sequence comes from Euprymna scolopes, assembly GCF_053919585.1. Lineage (NCBI taxonomy): Eukaryota > Metazoa > Mollusca > Cephalopoda > Sepiida > Sepiolidae > Euprymna > Euprymna scolopes. The sequence continues at coordinate 87,634,668 of NC_136484.1, read as the reverse complement.
TTTCCTTTGAGTTCGTGTGAGGCCCTTCTTATTATTTTTATCCTACATTTATTTAAACTTACATTTGACAAGCAAGGCCACGCGGCGTATAAGACAATGAGAAACATTTTTAACATGCCTGTTTTTCTTAGGATAGAGAAATTTTTTATGTCTATGTATCATTTACCATCTTGACCAAGAAATATTTTACCTACCCTAAGACGGGTATTACACGACATATGTATGAAATAATTGTATCTTCATTGAACAGTAAATTTACAGCACGTATGTGGTAAAACATTTCCTTACCTAGGGCGGGTTATGTACAACACATATTTAAAATTATTTAAATACGTTTATGCTGTGCTAAATTTTCGGTATATCACAGATAAGAGTGTGTTTGCTTTTACATCAGAGTGCTATAGTGGAGAAGCACCAGATTTTTTATATGAATGTCATACTACTCAAATATATTAGATGATTTTCAATTTTGATAAATTATGTACGTCACAGATAAGAATTTCTTTGTTTTACATATGCGTACTTCATTTTATAAGTACCTTATTTCCTGGGTGGGAAACTGAAGAAGTACCATTTTTTCTAATTTAAAAATGAAAGAAATTGATACTTTTAAGTAATTTTCTGTTGTGCTAAATTTTTTGTGCGTCTAGAGTAAGAATTTGTTATTTCATCTATTGCTATAGTGAAGAAGCATCTTATTTCTCATTAAAAAGTCATGCTATTCGATTATATAACGTGATTTTCGGTTTGAATGACTTTTTATGCACGTCACAGGTAGGATTTTATTTGTTTTTCATATGAATACTATACTACACAAGTATCTTATTTTTTGGGTAGGATAATGTACAAGTACCTTATTTTTAATATATAGCTGAAACTACTCGATTTTACATAATTTTCTGTTGTGTGAACTTTTCCGTGTGTCAGAGGTGAAAGTTTTTTTTTGTTTTTATAATAGAGTGCTATATTAAAGAAGCACCTTATTTCTTATATAAATGCCATACTACTCGAATATATTATATAATATACAGTAAGGATTACTTTTATGTACGTCACGGGTAATATTTCCTTTGTTTTTCATATGTACAAGACCACCGCCAAAGCGGAAGTGATGTATGTTTTAATTAAGGCTAGACAATCGAAAAAAGAGGATGACTTCAAAAATATCGGCGAAAAAGCAACCCACCCTATAGAAAAGTGCCCAGTTTAAGGTGAAGATATTAATGCTTTTAGCCAATTTTTCGATATTTGTCGTCTGAAAGGGCGAGCTTAAAAACGATACTGATGTTGTAAAAATCCGTCGCCTCTGTCGAAAGTTTTAGGCAGACATGCAAACATACATACATACATACATACATAACACTGGCAGTGTTCCTGATGCCCTTAAATCTGGTCGTCCTAGAGTTGCTTCTTACAGGGATCAGGCAATTAAGATCCGCAGTCTCAGAAACAGATTTGAAACGGCCCCTCAAAGCCAACAACACTCTAATCCTGTTAAAAAGTACTCTCTTTCTACAGTTAAGAACAGATTGAAAGAATTTAATTTGCGAGGCTGTATTGCAAGATGCAAGCTAATCGTCTGGATTTCGTAATTTGATCCTTCATATTATTTTAAAGTGATTATTAGCGACGAAAGCAAGTTCAATAAGCTAGGCAGTACGACCGTCTAGGAAGGATGAATAATTTCATCTTAGGTGCACAGTTTCAACGCTGCAAGGCGGCGAACGTTGAGTAATTTGACCTTGCAAGCGAACATCGCTTGCAAGGTCAAATTACTTAGACTAAGTACATTAATATGTTCACTGAGCATTTTCTACCCTACTTTGGCCGAAATGTGGATGGTAATATATATATATATATAAATATATATATATATATGTGTGTGTGTGTGTGTGTGTGTATTCTTAATCACGTCTTAAATTCAAACTCGTACATTATATTCATCAACCAACTAAGACCATTCCCCCCATGCAATCACAACATCAAACTCGCATATACATTGCCATATCTTAAGCCCCAAATCCTTCATTATTTTCATCACTATCAAACACATAATCAGCATTGCACGCACACATACACATGCATTCATATCGCCATAGCTCAAATCCAAACAAAATAGTTCCACAAACCAACCCAACAGTCAACACACATACAAGTCATCGCTTGTATATACATTGTCACTGGTTCTATTTTTAAAGGGAAAAAGAAGTACAGATTTTTCTGAAATCTACAAAAGAAAATTCCACTCTTCTTTCTATCCGCACTCACGAATCGATAAGTACAACTGTAAGTTGACATGACGCTCAAAGTATTGTAGAATCATGCGAAAGCAAAAAAGAAAACGCGTTTCATCAATGGACAAACATTCTTTATAAATATTAAAACATGAGTTGGATCTACTCATAAAATACGATTCAATATGGTTTCAATACATTCGACTTTTAAATATTTTCTCTCTCAATGAAACATCCGAATTGAGGTCGCTCTACAAAGTTACCTTTATTTCAAGTAATCTAAAAGCGAAAAGAAGCGTTGAATGACTATTCAACGCCTTTCATGTTTTGGTTCTTGGGTCGGGGAAGCCATCTTGATGATTCTACTAAACATGTTCAGTACAAATGGAACCTCCTACCGTTATTCGTACTGTTCGCGTTAGCCGAATATGCTTTGTATAAATTGAATACCAATAGTGTGTGTTTTGATATGTGTAATGAGCTATGTTTAAATGAGCCGAGCAATCATTAGATTTATAGTTTCAGCTAAACATAATTGAAATAGACGGGTGAATTGAGAACGTGAATTCTATTTTTCAAAATTAATTTACTTTTTTATCTATTTTTATTATTGATTATTTTCAATTAATAATTTTCAAAAACCTTTGTTAAAAAAAGATTTTATAAGTGTTTTAATAATTTTAAAAATATGACCTCTCATTAATTTCTTATTAAATGTTTATTATCTACGATTGAAGATTAACTGAGCATATTTCAGATTTTAAATGATCGAAAATAGTAAGAAAATGCAATTCGTTTGCCGTTTAATGATAAGATTTGGCTCATTAGTTAGACACATCTGCACTTAGGATTCGAAACCCGAGCCTCGTGCAAAAAAAATAAAATTAAAAAAAAAAAAAACGCCGCACACGCAAGAAATTCTATTAACTAACACAGATTAAGCAAACCGCGCCGAAATCCGACTGTGAAATGAACCTACATCGTCTCGACAAAGGACGCGGTCATCCAACCAGCTATTAACCCAAGCCGATGTCTCAGAAGTAGGAATTTTCGCTCGTAAGGACGATGCCATCCAGCAATGCTAGCCTAGAAAGTAATTAGTGATGGAATTTTCAGAATGTGAGAGATTATATAATAATTCCACAGCCAAACAACGCCGCAGCCCACAAGAGCCATGACAGTCAATTAACCGGAAGTCTAAGACTGGAGTTAGTTCCGCCCTCATTTGGGTTCATGAGTTATATATATATATATATATATATATATATATATATATATATATCATAATTTTTACGGCATTTCAGTATTTTGCGGGTCATTTAATGCCGAAATATGATGTCTATGTTTAACAATTTACTATAAATGATGAGTTAAACACACGTAAGAATTTTGCTTATACGCTGTGAAAATTGTTGGTTTATAACTTTTTCTAATAATACATAATTATGCACCATATATATGATAAGACTTGTGAAACAAAACTAACAGATATTGTTGAAATTTCATTGAAATTTTTAGCTCTTAATTTTTTATAGAATAAACATTTTCTACAACTCAGTTATTATTGAGAATCTTATTCACATTGCTGTTTGCAGTTTATTTGATTCTCTAAAAACGAAGCTGAGGTATATTAATTTTCAGTTCATTATATTGGGTCCGTGGAGCGAACTAGCTGTTGATTGGCAAGGGAAAATGCCACGGGCGGACTAACGCTGATACGCCATTAAGTAGACAGCACGTCTACTTATCTATATTTCTTATTGCTAATTATACAGAACATCTGAGATACGGAGTTCTTTTTAGGAAGAATTGATCAGAAAAGAAATAGTCGTGTCAGCGCTTAGGTTGTTAGTGTTGTCACAACTCGCTACCTGGCTCCATTGTGTGGATAAGTGAGGAGAGTGAGATTGAAATGAAAGGCTGAATCGTATTTCCTTCACACGAGGATTGATTAGGGCGTTATTAAATTTGAGAAGTTATCGACGGGTGGTCGACGGGTGATATGCACATGCGGATGGACATGGCGTAAGGATGCAAGACCAGACGGCTGAACATCCCGCTGCTTGGAACAGTTTCAAACCACATCTTCTGGGCAAGCCAGTCGCCTGACAACGGGCACCTGCTGGAAAACTTCAGCTTTTGTAGGGAAATTAAACTGCAAGACGACAGTTATCAGCAGCAGCAGAACCCGTCCCCACACATGTGCCCTCCCCTGACGTTCACTCCCAGCTTCCATTAGGTTTTTATTTTCTCTCGCTATTTATATCTTTTTTCTCTTTTTCCTTACCCTCTCTGTCTCTCTATCTACCTATCTGAAAATCAATCTTTCTTTTCTTATATACATATATGGTGGTTGGGGGTAAGTCATCATATAAACTATTCTCCACTCATTTACGCTTCGGCGTTAGGCCAGTTCGTCCACCGGTCGGTTTTGCTTTCGAAACCAGGTATCAACCCCCGCCGTCCGCTTACCGCTTGGCCATTCTTTCCTTCTCACTTGCTCTCCACCTTCCTCTCTCTCAACACCACCCTTTCTGTCCCAACGTTTTTAACCTACCCCTCCACACACACGCCACTCTTGGTGAACAAGAACAGGGGTATTAGCGGACACAAGTAACGCAGGCATAACAATGATAATTCGGGCTCTCTAGAGGAAAAAATGTATTGAGTTTACTTTATTCTCTGAGACGTGTTTCCTAATTACATACCTCAGGGATTTTGTTTCCAGATCTTAGAACAAAACCGTTGCCTTTATTTTCTCTCCTTTTTTCGCGCTGTTATTGCCTGAAGGGTCTTTGCAATTATTCTATTTCCGAAATAAGTCGCATATGCTGTTTTGTTGGCATCTTTTTACTGCTTTTCCCCCTAATGATCAAAGATCCCGCGTTTTTTCTAAGTTGTACCGTTCCACACTTCTCTCTATTCCAAGTGTTTAAGGAACCTCCTCCCTTTTTATAGCTTTTATGACTTTTTCTGAGCTGCTTGACAAAGATCAAGCGATGTCGACAAGGGGTCTTTTGCTATTGTTTCCTAAGCACCAGACCTGATAATCGCCGGACCTCTGCGCAAGTCTCGGTCCGTCAGGGGATGACTAGAAAAACGAAAGAGAGGTAAGAATAGAAAAAGAAGAATAAGAACAGTGAAGCAAGAAAAAGTTAGAGAACAAAGTTGGAAGAAGACAAAAGAAGAAAAAAAAACGAGAGAAAATAAAAGAAGGAAAGCATAATAAAGAGGAATGAAAAAAAAAGATTAGAGAGTCATGGAGGTGAGGTGCTAAAAAACGAGAAGGCTGGGGAAACAATCCCCGTCCTTTCCCCAACTACTGGTAGAAAGATTCGATAAAGACAAGAACACCACAAGACGCTAACTCCCCCTCAAGGAAGGCAGAAAATAAAAAAACAGAAAATGAAAGAGGAAAAAGTTGGATACAAATGCGATAAACTGGATAATGTGTACCTCTATATACGATCTGCCCACGGTAGATGTGCTTTGTCTATAATTCGTCCCCGTCGAACAGTAAGCAAGCCGCACATTCCCTAACATTGTTATTTTATTGGCTATCAGAATGAATAAAGCGATGCAATAAATGATTCCTTTTCAATATTAATTGCAGCTTTCAGTAGACAGATTATCTTTCGCTCGCCGTTTCACCTAATAAAAACGATTAAACGAATCAAATTTGTTTTTAGAAAGTAAATTACCAGTCGAATAGATAACACGTTAGTTAATGGAATCGGCCATTGTGTTTAGCGACATACGAATACCTTTAAAAACATATGGTTCCTGTTTCACTTTGAGTGAAATAAGAACTTGTGTTTAATAACCAGTTCGTAATAAACCGTTTCCAACGAGTACTGTGTCATCCAAAAAGTATTGATATGCCGTAAGAGACAAACAAAAACAAATCAAATTCATTCTTAGAAGAAATAAAAATTTGAAATAACCAATTTCTATTAGTCGCAATTAAAGTCAAGCCTTTATTTCATATTAAATATATAGGAAATATGTGCATTAACAACACATGCCAATATTTAATCGTTCTATTATAATACGAATGCTAAACCAATGCACGTTTATTTCCTAACGCTATCTTTCCTACACATATTGTAATCAACACGATCTATTTTAAAAATATGCTTTAGTATTTGGATTAAGATATGTTTTTAAAATATTGTTTTAATTGTATCTGTGTATTTCTTCGCTTTCTTTATGTTGATTCACCCAGGCCATAATAGATTTCAATATCGGTGTGTGAATTTAGAAAAAAAGAAATTCTTAGCATCGCCTTTTAAATTACATACGTGTGTCTATACTCATCAAAAGCAAGTACGCAAATTCGATAGTATAATAACACTTCTTTTTAGTCGCGTACAAGCGACTTCATAAGTTATTCCGTCGGTCGGTCGGTTGGTCAGTCTGTCGGTCTGTCCTTAACACTTTTGTGCTTGGCCATTTTGGTTAAGATCAAAGGTCTGTTGTTAATAAATGCTGTTCTTAGCTTTTTAAGCTTTTCTTGGCCTTTTGGCCGGGATCAAAGTATAGTATCTGTTCCGTCAGACACTGCAAGCAAAGACCATATTGGGGGCAACCCCACATATAAGACCTTGGGCAATGTAGGGTCAACCCTTCATACCAATTGTCACTATCCAGCTCCCCTCTCCCCGGGAAGTTAGTCTCCAATTCGCCTTCACTCGTCACATTAAAAATCGGCCTTGTGCCTAATTTGCTCGGTGGGGAAGCAAATAAATACAGCTTTTCTTGGCCTTTTGGCCAATATCAAAGTGTAGTATCTGTCCTTACTACATGCTGTACTGATTGTGATATAAAGTGGGGGATATCTTTTCTGTATAATTTAATGTAAAATGATCACCTACTTTACAACCAGTCAGTCTCAAAGCCATTCAAGTCATTCTCCAGATCATTCAAGTTGTTTTTGAAGGATTCCAGTTATTTTTTTAAGCAATCAAGTCATTCTTAAGGTCATTCAATTCATCCTTAAGTTCATTAAAGCCATTCTAAGTAATTTACTTTTTATTTATTTCATTCATTTCAACTCATTTTTGGGTCATTTAATTTATCCTTAAGAATTTCATGTCAATCCTACATTCACGCATTTATCCATTACACGAGAGCACGCGACTAATGGCTATCGGCCTTGTTTACTTCTAAACAATAATTTGGAAAAGTAATAATACAGCTAAATAGTAATATCAATAATAAATAATAATAACAACAACAACAATAATAATAATAATAATAATAATAATAATAATAACAACAACAACAATAATAATAATAACAACAACAATAATAATAACTGAAACTGGAAATTTGTAAATTACTACTTCCCCCCCCCCTCAAATAGTGTAGTGTTGTCATTTACTAGCATCGCACAAAATAGTCGAAACAGATTAAGGAGGATAGAAAGACCGAAGAGAGAAAGACCTAACCAGATCTCCACTGGATGGTTACGAATGGGATCGATATTTTTTGGTGGCTTGTTGCCACCCAACTTTCATTGATGACCAATGGCCATTGCCAGCGGGAAGTCAATGGCGAACGACTGTTGCGAAAAGGTAAATTTATTTGCAAAGTTTATTGGAAAAAGTAATGCAAATTTAAGAAGACTTATTGTCATGCATATTTCAAGGACTACCAATAATAATAATAATAATAATAATAATAATAATAATAATAATAATAATAAGTTAAGATACTTATTTTTTATGAATACAAGAATGACTTTAAAGATATGTTCTTGTTTATGAATTTTGTAATAAAATCGAAATAGATTAATTAATGTTAGTGGATGTTACTCAAGAGATCCACCACCGGTCTAGTATAATATATATATATATATATATATATATATATATATATATATATATATATATATATATATGTGCGTGTGTGTGTGTATGTGTGTGTGTGTGCGCGCGCGTGTATGTACATGTGTTCCGTCCACTCTCGAGAGACTTCATATAAAGGTGGCTGTGAAGCAAGAGTTGCAAAATCCCTACTACCACATCCTCTGCGTCAGCACCGTTTGATTCCAGTGGCAAATAGAAAACTAATACGACTAGAAACAAAGCTGAGATAATCGGAGGCCACATGCACACCCTGTAAATTGCGTAAATCTTCACCCGTTCTACTAATTACATTCTACATATGCCTTAACCAGTAATTTATTTTATTTATTTAAATTATTTTAAAATAATACTCGAAATAAAGAGTGTACCCAATTTTATAAAGGTTGTTTTCACACGTTTCTTTTCGAATAATCCATAATTTATGTACATAAAAAGAAACATATGTGTGTGTTTGTATGTCGGCCAAAAACTTTCGACAAGCGACGAACACTGACAAAATAGGTAGCGTTTGAAAGCTGGGACACTCTAAAGACAAATATCCGAAAATTGACCAAAAACATTATTACTTTGACTGTCAACTTGGCCGTTTTTTACAAGGAAGGGTCAATTTTTTCGTTGACATTTTTGCAAAGTCATTCACGCCTTAAATGACGAAACTTAATTTGAACGGCGACGATGTCGTATGTCTCGGTGGACGAGGTGATTAAATTGTTAGCTTTTTTTCACTTCCTTTTCCTCTTAGCGTTAGAGCCTGCTTACCTGCTTACTACTTTTTTATGTGCTCGCAGGGGTTAGGGTTAGGGTTAGGGGTACTTGCTGCTAATATTAATTTTGATGGGTGTTGTTTATTTGTTTTTTAGGGATTTTTTTTTCATTTAATTTAATTTAGTTTTTTACGCTTGCATTGGTACTCGCTGCTATTTTTTATTTTTTAGGGGGTTTTGAAACATTTTTAGGTCACCATTGATCAGTGCCTTTTCCATATAACCTCTTCACAATCGAGCAATGCCGAGTATCACTGCTAGTATAATATAAAACAGCGGCTTTTGTCTATACATTTCTAAATCATCTTTTGTTTGCGCCGGATTTAACAATACCGGAACACGGTTCATCCTAGATTTACACAAAATTAAAATTGCAAGGAAGAATCTAATATCAATTTCAGCAGTCCAATGTAAAATTATCTGCACACGTATTTGTATATTATATAATGTGTATATATATATATATATATATATATATATATATATATATATATATATATATAAACAACGTATTAAAGCAGCTTTAAACAACTTTGATATCATTGCGCATAATCTTTATTTGGAATATTTTTAGAAAATAATTGAAGTCTTAAAAGTAGATATATATGTGCTTTTAAATAAATAATGTGTATTTCGATATTTCTGCATTTAAGCAAGATATATTTTAATGCAACACACACGCATATATATATATATATATATATATATATAATGCATATTTATTCATATATAATTGTATATGCTAATTATGATATCACAGAATAGTTCTTAAAGTAGTGTTAAACTTTCTATTATTAATTTAAACCAGTAATTGGGTTCTGTCTACATGTGTTATTGAGGGAGTGATATATTCCACTAGATTTCCATGATTATAACACGTGCAACAGCTACATACGAGGGGCGTGCAAGAAGTAATGCCACTGACCAACCTCCCATAGCAGTAGAGCAACGAAACTTGGCACAGTTATTAGTCTTTCTTTAGATAGGAACCACCCAGAGTTATGTATTTCTCTCATCGTTTGATGCAGCTCTGGAGACCGTTTTTGTAGAACACCCCAGGTTGGTCCTCCAACCACGACGTGACTTCAGAAATCAAGGCTGCATCATCTGGGAAACGCCAGGTTTCATCCTGTGTAATCAATCTTTTGGAAAACTTTGACTCATCTTCTTGGCACATCTCTAAATTAATCCTCGAGCACTCGACCCGTTCTCGTTTCTGGAATGGTGTGAGCAACCTGGGAATCCATCTGGCAGACACCTTATGCATATGTAAATGGTCATAAATGGCAGTTTCCACAGAAGCTGTACTAATCTTGACATTTTGGGCTTTGTGGCGAATAGTAATGCGCCGATCTTCCAAAAGCAGCCTCAACTTGACGGACAGATGCCTCATCTATGGCAGGAGGGGGCCGACTAGGTCTGGGAGCTGTTTCCACAGACTTCCGGCCATGTTTGAATTCAAGATGCTAGCGTTTTACAAGGTCATATGATGGGGCATTATCATCATTTCTTTCATTTCATCAAAAGTCTCTTGTGGTGTGCGTCCTTTCAAATACAAAAACCAGATCGACATTCAAGAGGCTCCATTTCACACGTGACTCAGTTCAAACACCTGTAAAACAGAAACCACAATTAGTTCAGAGCTGTAATTTGCCACATACCCCACAGAGATATAAATCATTGCACATTCAAAATTTCAGCTGGATCAGACACCTGGAAGTGGGTAAGGGGCATTACTTATTGCACGCCCCTCGTAGTTTGTAATTGATGATTCCCTTTTCAATTCAACAATTCATGTTTATTTTTCAACCGTTATTGTGAATTGCTTCATTTAATTGGAGGTTTTTGTGGAAAGTCAGCTTGTGCAATTGGTCAGTGTGCGATATGATGAATTCGTATTTCTATGTGTTCAAACTGTATTTTAAAATTATATTTTAGATTTTTATAAAATATTACAGTTTAAGAAAATATAAATAATCTTGACAATAAAATCCAAAGTCGAATTAATCAAGTTTTGTTTTCCTATTTGGTTTTATTATATATTATAGCTAGCCTGAATGCCCGGCGTTGGCCGGGTGTTTCGATGTGTGTGTTGAGAAAAAAGAAAGGTGCTAGTAGGCAGGTACGCTTGAACCTGTACCATGAAGGAGGACAAGGACATAAAAAACTGTCACATCTTTGCCGTTTCTTCCATTGCCAAACCGAAAGTGGTGAAGGTTTAAATAAAGGCTAGTTAATCGAAAAGAGGGGATGATTTTCGAAAATATAGGCGAAAAAAGCGACCCCTACTTGTAGAAAAGTGTCTATTTGTGGGTGGAGGAATTAATGTTTTTAGCCGATTTTTCGATATTTGTCGTGCAAAGGGTCGGGCTTCAAAACGATACCAATCTCGTGCAAATCCATCGCCTTAGTCGAAAGTGTTTGACATACATACATGATGATTGCAACGTCTTGTCAGACGAGTGCCACTCCCTCAGTCACTGAAAGTCCATGTGCCCAACGATGACTTTTTTAGTCCTGCAAGCGAATTCACACGCCCAAACATACATGACACTGAAGACAGTCATTTGTATACATACATATATATACATACACACATACATATATACACACATATACATACACCCATATACACATACATATCTATAAACATACACACATATATACATATATGCATACATACACAATACATAATACACATACATACACATACAGACATATACGTAAACACATGTACATATATACATACACATATATACACATATACAAAAACGTACACACATATACATACATATACACATACACACATGGACGCATATATGCATATATACAGACATAAACACATAATCATACATATACCTACATATACATACCCATACATATATTTGAATTTATACACATACATATATATATGCATATACACACATACATATACATACACACAAATATTATATATATACATATATACACACGCATAAACATATATACACACATACATATATACATACATATACACATAGATATACATACATATACATACACATGTACATATATAAACATGCATGCACATATGCATGATGATAGCAACTTCTTGTCAGACGAGTGTCACTCCCTCAGACACTTAAAGTCCATGAGCCCAAAAAATGCCTTTTTCTTTTGTCCTACCGGCGAATTCACACGCTCTAGCAGACATGACACTGAAGACGGTCATTGGTATACATATATATATATATACATATATATATATATATATATACGCACACATACATATATACGCATACACGTATATATCTATAAACATACACACATATATACATATACACATACATACATATACATATACATACACACATGCATACATATATACATAAGCATATATACACACATATACAAATACAAATACACATATACATACATATACACATACAAATACGTACAGATATATGTACATATACATACACATACATTTAACTATATATACATATACATACATATATATGCATTTATACACATACATATATGCATATATACACATACATATACATACATACACACAAACATATATATATATACATATATATACAAACACACATAAACATATATACACACATACATAAATACATATACACATAGATATACATACATATACATATATATGTACACATATAAAGATACATACACATACACATACATAACTTTTCCATCGCCATAGGATTATTTTATAGACATACGCCTGAGAGAGTATTAATACAAATGTGATGTTACAGAGTTTTAGCTTTGTACAACAGCTAAATCTCTCTCTCGGTTCAAAATGTTGCGATACAGAACAAGCAAATGCAAGATAGCCAGCCACAAGTCAAACTGCAGACCAGCTTAATGCGGGTACTGGTCTCCCGCTTTATGTTTTTTAAATCAGAGATTTGCTTCTCCTAGAGGAGTTGCCTTCACCACGGCTTACGGGAGCTCTCTCCACCCTCACATACACATGGACATAAACACATACATGCACACATAATGCATACACACAGAATGCACGCAAACATACATACGCATGTACACATACATGCAAAGACACAGTCATAGAGGCACACATTGCGTAGGGTCGAGCTTCATAACGATATTAATCTCCCAAGAATCCATCGCCTCTGTCGAACGTTTTTAGCAGACATACATACATACAAGCATTTAAACAGACAGGTGAGATTTATATTATAGACTAGCCTAGATGCCCGGCGTTGTTCGGGAGTTTGGAGCTATGTGTTGAGCAAAAGAGTAAAAAGTGGTAGTAGGCAGGCGGGCGGGCTCGAATCCGTGATGGGAAGACAGAAGAGAAGGGGGGAAAACTGACGTCTTACCGCTACTCCATGATACGACCAGTGGCTCGGAACGGTTAAATTAAGTAAAGTCATTCAAACCGATACGATGACTTGCAAAAATAGCGACGCAAAAAAAAAAAAAACGACCTTTCCTGTAGAAAAGTGCCAAGTAAGGGTGAAGGAATTTATATTTTTAGCCCATTTTTCGATATCTTTCGTCCGAAGGGTCGAACTTCAAAACGATAGCAATCTCGTGAAAATCCATCGCCCCTGTCGAAAGTTTTAGGCAAATATGCAAGCATACATACATACATACATACATACATTTAAACAGAAAGGAGAGATTTATATTGCAGACTATCATGCGTGCCCGGCGTTCCCCGGGTGTTTGGAGGTGTGTGTTCAGCAAAAAAAAAAAAATAAATAAATAGAAGTGGTAGTAGATAGGCAGTCTCGAACCCGTACCGTGAAGCAGGAAAAGAACATGCAAAAAAAAACCTGTGACGTCTTTGCCGTTGCGTCCATCGCCAACCCGAAAAGTGGCGAATGTTTAAATTGAGGCTAGTCGATCGTAAATTTCGAAAATATCGGGGGGAAAAAGCGACCCCTCACTGTAGAAAAGGCCCATTTTGGGGTGAAGCAATTAATGTTTTTAGTCAATTTGTCGGTATTTCTCATCCGAAGGGTCGGGCTTAAAAGCAATATCGATCTCGTGAAAACTCGTCGCCTCTGTCGAAAGTTATAAGCAGACATACGAACATACATAATACATTTAAACAATCAGGTGAGTTTTATGTTATAAACGATTACACGACAAAATCACCTTCGTTATTTTATTCAGTATTGTTTTGAAAATCATGTTAATTATGCTAATTAGTTGTAATTTGGAATTAACTAAAGAAATAATGCATATTTGCGCCAGTTCCTTCACCATATGTCGATCCAAGCATATTTTAATATATTTAGAGAAAGGCAATTTTCCAGTGTTTCTTCTTAATTGATTTCGCCATCTTATTTACCTAATGTACGCCTAGAGGCCATAAACACATATGTAAATTAGATAACAAAATGATCACTATTTACTTTTTAAAATGGTATAAATTACACTTCCTTTTTTATCAGTGTGAGAATGTCTTAAGAGGTGTGTTATAGTCTATAAACGGTGAAATCAAATCAAAGCGGAATAAGTAATGATAATGGTTCTAACGAAAGTGTAACAAGTCGTCAAGTATATATTTTATATGTACGTTAGAATATTTTACTTTAAAATATAAACAATCTGTACTCGTTGTTAATAATTTATTAAACAATATAGATCACTAAACTTAGATTTTAATTATAATAATTTAATTTGTATGTATCAAATACTATAAAATGAAATACTAACATACTTGATAAAAATAACAAGTAAAATGAAATCATACTACACATTCGTAAAAACATAAATATTAAAATGATAAATGTGTAATACATTTTAATTATAACAAATTCATATACATGTGTATAAACCTATTTAATTAATAATAATGGTATAGTATAATTGATTTGGATTAAAAATTGTAGTCATAATTGAAATTTCATTATAAAGTTACAATAGAAGCATTTGTAACTGTAATGTCGTAACCATAAAACACAACAATGACGCATAAAGAAGTCATAACCTATTGATAAAAATATTCCGTCTTTCAGACTGTACAATTGTAAAAATGATATTAGCAGTTTGTTTGCGCTATTTTTATTAATTATAAATGAAATCTTTGTAACACTGAAATAGAAAAGTTCTTTGTTCCTTACATGAAAACAAAACATTGTTAAAATGCCACAAGATTGTGTTTCTGCAATAACGTTTTTAAGCTTCGCCAGTAACGCTTCGCCAGTAACGCTTCGCCAGTAACGCTGTAAACGTGTAAAATTACTGGTTATATTTTTTAAGAATCGACCCGAAAAATAAAAATCAGAAATTAGAAACAAAGCAACGGAAAAAAATAGAAAAAAAAAAAAAAAACATTTTTACTTGCACCATTCTTAAATTCAAATGAAAGAGAAGTAATTCAAGTAACTTAAACAGATTTATATTTTTGGAATAAAACGACAACTTCATTTATTAATAAATAACGGTTTTCAAATATTGAAAGAAATGTTATAATTTGCATACGTTGATAATAAAATCATATATTTCTGTTATATCGCAATATAAGATTTACACCGTGTAATACAATTCAAAGTGAATAAAAATTCACCATCAGTTATCTATGTGATAAAAAATGGCCTTCAGATATGTATTTCCTCTTCTTTTAGCTTAACAGAACTTATTACGTCTGAATCAAACGCATTTCGTCTAACTTTCATATAATTGATGGAATGTAGAGCTTAAGGTGCTTCTACAGAATAAGATCACTATCAACAAGAATGTCTCCAATTATTTCCCATTATACGATCCACTGAACAGACCGTAAATGGCCAAAATATTAACGAATCGAAATGGCAGACGATATTAAGCATCCGAATGGTAGGTTTGCAAAACTACTCATGTCGCCAAGAAATTTAATTATACTTAGTAAATATTGTATATCCATTATAGACTCTTGTTTCCGCATTAGGAAAAAAAAGACAAAACGTTTTTATGTGATTTTCTCTCTTTTTTGAACAGATTTTACAATCAAATAATGTTAAATGTTGTATAGTCAGTGTTGATAAAAACAAACAAGCAAACATTGGCTAATATCTCGTCAGACAGATGAGTTTTAACTGTTGTTTGGAGAATACATGAACAGGGCTGAAGGCGATTTAAGGAGAACATGGGTTTTCATTAAAATTTGTATTGAACAAATTCTTGAAATTTAAAAATTATGTACTTATTTGATTACATATCGAATTTCGATATCAATTTGCAAATAATCATCTAAAATTCAGAGGAGTACCTCAGGAAATATGATATTGTTTATGTAGGTATTTTTTTCATCTGTGTTACTGTTATTGGCAAACATTTTAATGTGTTCTCTGTGATATTAATCGATAAAAATTAATCATGATTTAAAATAGTCAATACAAAGTTATTGATCGCAGTCGCTGTGTGAATCAAACGCGTTTTGTCTAACCTTAACATAATTGATGGAATGTAGAGCTTAGGGTGCTTCTACAGAATAAGATCCATATCAACAAGAATGTTCCCATTGTTTCCCATCACGATTCACTGAACAGACCGTAAATGACCAAAACTTTAACGAATTGAAATTGCAGACTTACGCAACCGAATGGTAGGTTAAGCAACCAAATGTTAGGTTAAGCAACTGAATGTTAGGTTTAGGCTTAAGATCGGGGTAGTGTTAGCATTAAACAAAAATAGTTCCACAAAAAATAGAATTGTAAAATCTCTCCAGAAACGAGGGTGCTTTTACACTTTATAAAGCATGTTAAAACCAAGTGCATATTAAGAGTTCGAAGTAGGGAATCACTTAGTCAATAAGATTGCAACGATTTGCAATAACGAAATGAATAATTCGTAAAATTCATCATATTAAAACAAGTGATTAAAGCGTTTTTACACAGAGGATTAGATTGCACAAATAACAAAAGCAATCTAAAAACTGTGGTTTTTTACACTAAATCTAACCCCTAAAAAATTAACATAACTAAAATTATTAACTAAACTAAGCAAAACATAACCAAAACATAAAACTTGACGGCCTAGTTCAAAAACTATACTGGAAAAAATATATGATCAAACAAATCTTAAGTGGTTTCTTTATATTTTCGTCAACAAAAACTTTTAAAAAGTTATAAAATATCATATGACAGTTTCTTTTTTCCTGTTTTACATATTTTTTCATAATTTTTTCCGTTGGGCAGAGTCGCATTATTTTGATTTTGAAGTCAGAACAGCTATTAATGTAGAGAAAATATTTTATTGATCCTAACCTTAACTCTATTCCATAAATGTAAATCAGAAACATTCGTGGCGGTATGTGTTCTGTTTTGTAAAATTACCGAGATTACTTAGTAGTGTTTTATATTTACATGTTAGAATCTCATTACAATAAAGCCTGAAAACATCATGAATTTGCAATTAGTTGTTGTTATGATAATTGCATGTTTTCTTGTGGACAGCAATTAATAACATATTGTATTTCATAATGCTTACTTGTTGCATCGTTTTGATTTAAATTAGTTTGCAAGATTCCCTAAACTAAACAGCTGTTATACAGCGAAATCATATGTCTACAGATGACTACATATGCCCTTTCACCTTCATGACTTGTTTCATAATCCATAGCCCTTCATAACAATATAGAACATTCTCTTGCACTTTCCATGATCATGTTTTATTGTAGCAACCGACGCGAATTTAAATATATATTCATGCAGGTAGTTATTAATACTATTACAAACATTACTGGCGTTCACTGATAGGCACTGACTGCTTGTGCAAGTGAAAGTCATTGGCAGCCATGATCAGTGTCAACCTCCCTTGGAATGATCCTAACTGAAAGCGTCTGTTTTTAACTGTCGGGCACGTATACATTTTCTGTAATAGGCGGACATGAAATTGACTGGGGTTACTGTCAATTCTTGACAAAGGTGGGCGCTGGCGGGCGCGGCTGGCGCTGGCCGGCATTGGTAATCTTTGGCATGCAATGATGGGTACATCGCGTGTTTTCAAATGTCGAGCACAGTTCTCAATTGGCGGGTACCATCATCGATAGTGTTCATTGCTGATTTAAGTTAGTTACAGTTATTTGATAAAAGGGGGCGAAAAATAATAAAAATAATACTAATAATACTAATACTAACATTACTAATAGTACGACTAACAATATTACTACACATACTAATACTAATACTACAACTTATAAAATAAATAAAAGCTATATTTATAAAGTAGTAGCGTTCGTGTGTGTGTGTATGCCTGTGTGTCTGTGTGTACAACTCTTCTAACGTGTACACCATTAGACCCATTCTGACCAAAACTAGCATGATGGTGCACACCATTTTACAAGGTTAAGGTAAAATATCAAGGTCATAGCCTACTATATATATTTTCTTATAGCCCCAACATTGGAACAATCATACCCAAATCTCGTGTGATGACGGTTCCCACTTAGAGATAATGCAAACCATTTTTTAAGGTTTAGAGCAAAGGTCAAGGTCAGAGGCTATGTATATATACTTTTCTACATCCTACACCACTAGACCAAAAATTGCCAAATCTGGCATGATGATGGTGCCCCACCTAGAAATGATGCTCTGCGTTTGTTAAGGTTATGGCCAAAGGTCAAGGTTATATATACCCTTTTACAGCCCACATTACTAGACAGATCATGAGCAAACTTGGCATGATGATGCTTTCCTCACCTAGGAATCCTGCTCACTATTTTTCACAGTAAAACTCAAAGGTCAAGGTAGTAGCCTATGTATATATACTCGCCTACAGCCTACACCACTGAACCGATCATGAGCAAACCTGATATGATGATTGTCTCCGACCTAGAAATAGTGCACACCATTTTTCAAGGTCAAGGCCAAATGTTCATGTCGAACAAAAATGTTTAGTGCCCCCAGCCTTAAAAGTTATTAATGTTTACTGCCTCAGCCTTAAAAGTTATTAATGTTTACTGCCTCAGCCTTAAAAGTTATTAATGTTTAATGCCCCAGCCTTAAAAGTTATTAATGTTTAGTGTCCCAGCCTTAAAAGTAATTAATGTTTAGTGTCCCAGCCTTAAAAGTTATTAATGTTTAGTGCCCCAGCCTTAAAAGTTATTAATGTTTAGTGTCCCAGCCTTAAAAGTTATTAATGTTTAGTGTCCCAGCCTTAAAAGTTATTAATGTTTAGTGTCCCAGCCTTAAAAGTTATTAATGTTTAGTGTCCCAGCCTTAAAAGTTATTAATGTTTAGTGCCCCAGCCTTAAAAGTTATTAATGTTTAGTGCCTTAGCCTTACAAGTTATTAATGTTTAGTGCCTTAGCCTTAAAAGTTATTAATGTTTACTGCCTCAGCCTTAAAAGTTATTAATGTTTACTGCCTCAGCCTTAAAAGTTATTAATGTTTAGTGCCCCAGCCTTAAAAGTTATTAATGTTTACTGCCTCAGCCTTAAAAGTTATTAATGTTTACTGCCTCAGCCTTAAAAGTTATTAATGTTTACTGCCTCAGCCTTAAAAGTTATTAATGTTTACTGCCTCAGCCTTAAAAGTTATTAATGTTTACTGCCTCAGCCTTAAAAGTTATTAATGTTTACTGCCTCAGCCTTAAAAGTTATTAATGTTTACTGCCTCAGCCTTAAAAGTTATTAATGTTTACTGCCTCAGCCTTAAAAGTTATTAATGTTTACTGCCTCAGCCTTAAAAGTTATTAATGTTTACTGCCTCAGCCTTAAAAGTTATTAATGTTTACTGCCTCAGCCTTAAAAGTTATTAATGTTTACTGCCTCAGCCTTAAAAGTTATTAATGTTTACTGCCTCAGCCTTAAAAGTTATTAATGTTTACTGCCTCAGCCTTAAAAGTTATTAATGTTTACTGCCTCAGCCTTAAAAGTTATTAATGTTTACTGCCTCAGCCTTAAAAGTTATTAATGTTTACTGCCTCAGCCTTAAAAGTTATTAATGTTTACTGCCTCAGCCTTAAAAGTTATTAATGTTTACTGCCTCAGCCTTAAAAGTTATTAATGTTTACTGCCTCAGCCTTAAAAGTTATTAATGTTTACTGCCTCAGCCTTAAAAGTTATTAATGTTTACTGCCTCAGCCTTAAAAGTTATTAATGTTTACTGCCTCAGCCTTAAAAGTTATTAATGTTTACTGCCTCAGCCTTAAAAGTTATTAATGTTTACTGCCTCAGCCTTAAAAGTTATTAATGTTTACTGCCTCAGCCTTAAAAGTTATTAATGTTTACTGCCTCAGCCTTAAAAGTTATTAATGTTTACTGCCTCAGCCTTAAAAGTTATTAATGTTTACTGCCTCAGCCTTAAAAGTTATTAATGTTTAGTGCCCCAGCCTTAAAAGTTATTAATGTTTACTGCCTCAGCCTTAAAAGTTATTAATGTTTACTGCCTCAGCCTTAAAAGTTATTAATGTTTACTGCCTCAGCCTTAAAAGTTATTAATGTTTAGTGCCCCAGCCTTAAAAGTTATTAATGTTTAGTGCCTCCGCCTTAAAAGTTATTAATGTTTACTGCCTCAGCCTTAAAAGTTATTAATGTTTAGTGCCTCAGCCTTAAAAGTTATTAATGTTTAGTGCCTCAGCCTTAAAAGTTATTAATGTTTACTGCCTCAGCCTTAAAAGTTATTAATGTTTACTGCCTCAGCCTTAAAAGTTATTAATGTTTACTGCCTCAGCCTTAAAAGTTATTAATGTTTACTGCCTCAGCCTTAAAAGTTATTAATGTTTACTGCCTCAGCCTTAAAAGTTATTAATGTTTACTGCCTCAGCCTTAAAAGTTATTAATGTTTACTGCCTCAGCCTTAAAAGTTATTAATGTTTACTGCCTCAGCCTTAAAAGTTATTAATGTTTACTGCCTCAGCCTTAAAATTTATTAATGTTTACTGCCTCAGCCTTAAAAGTTATTAATGTTTACTGCCTCAGCCTTAAAAGTTATTAATGTTTAGTGCCTCAGCCTTAAAAGTTATTAATGTTTACTGCCTCAGCCTTAAAAGTTATTAATGTTTACTGCCTCAGCCTTAAAAGTTATTAATGTTTACTGCCTCAGCCTTAAAAGTTATTAATGTTTACTGCCTCAGCCTTAAAAGTTATTAATGTTTACTGCCTCAGCCTTAAAAGTTATTAATGTTTACTGCCTCAGCCTTAAAAGTTATTAATGTTTAGTGCCCCAGCCTTAAAAGTTATTAATGTTTAGTGCCTCAGCCTTAAAAGTTATTAATGTTTACTGCCTCAGCCTTAAAAGTTATTAATGTTTAGTGCCTCAGCCTTAAAAGTTATTAATGTTTAGTGCCTCAGCCTTAAAAGTTATTAATGTTTACTGCCTCAGCCTTAAAAGTTATTAATGTTTACTGCCTCAGCCTTAAAAGTTATTAATGTTTACTGCCTCAGCCTTAAAAGTTATTAATGTTTACTGCCTCAGCCTTAAAAGTTATTAATGTTTACTGCCTCAGCCTTAAAAGTTATTAATGTTTACTGCCTCAGCCTTAAAAGTTATTAATGTTTACTGCCTCAGCCTTAAAAGTTATTAATGTTTACTGCCTCAGCCTTAAAAGTTATTAATGTTTACTGCCTCAGCCTTAAAAGTTATTAATGTTTACTGCCTCAGCCTTAAAAGTTATTAATGTTTAATGCCCCAGCCTTAAAAGTTATTAATGTTTAGTGCCTCAGCCTTAAAAGTTATTAATGTTTACTGCCTCAGCCTTAAAAGTTATTAATGTTTACTGCCTCAGCCTTAAAAGTTATTAATGTTTACTGCCTCAGCCTTAAAAGTTATTAATTTTTACTGCCTCAGCCTTAAAAGTTATTAATGTTTACTGCCTCAGCCTTAAAAGTTATTAATGTTTACTGCCTCAGCCTTAAAAGTTATTAATGTTTACTGCCTCAGCCTTAAAAGTTATTAATGTTTACTGCCTCAGCCTTAAAAGTTATTAATGTTTAGTGCCCCAGCCTTAAAAGTTATTAATGTTTAGTGCCTCAGCCTTAAAAGTTATTAATGTTTACTGCCTCAGCCTTAAAAGTTATTAATGTTTACTGCCTCAGCCTTAAAAGTTATTAATGTTTAGTGCCTCAGCCTTAAAAGTTATTAATGTTTACTGCCTCAGCCTTAAAAGTTATTAATGTTTACTGCCTCAGCCTTAAAAGTTATTAATGTTTACTGCCTCAGCCTTAAAAGTTATTAATGTTTACTGCCTCAGCCTTAAAAGTTATTAATGTTTACTGCCTCAGCCTTAAAAGTTATTAATGTTTACTGCCTCAGCCTTAAAAGTTATTAATGTTTACTGCCTCAGCCTTAAAATTTATTAATGTTTACTGCCTCAGCCTTAAAAGTTATTAATGTTTACTGCCTCAGCCTTAAAAGTTATTAATGTTTAGTGCCTCAGCCTTAAAAGTTATTAATGTTTACTGCCTCAGCCTTAAAAGTTATTAATGTTTACTGCCTCAGCCTTAAAAGTTATTAATGTTTACTGCCTCAGCCTTAAAAGTTATTAATGTTTACTGCCTCAGCCTTAAAAGTTATTAATGTTAAGTGCCCCAGCCTTAAAAGTTATTAATGTTTACTGCCTCAGCCTTAAAAGTTATTAATGTTTACTGCCTCAGCCTTAAAAGTTATTAATGTTTACTGCCTCAGCCTTAAAAGTTATTAATGTTTACTGCCTCAGCCTTAAAAGTTATTAATGTTTACTGCCTCAGCCTTAAAAGTTATTAATGTTTACTGCCTCAGCCTTAAAACTTATTAATGTTTACTGCCTCAGCCTTAAAAGTTATTAATGTTTAGTGCCTCAGCCTTAAAAGTTATTAATGTTTACTGCCTCAGCCTTAAAAGTTATTAATGTTTACTGCCTCAGCCTTAAAAGTTATTAATGTTTAGTGCCCCAGCCTTAAAAGTTATTAATGTTTAGTGCCTCAGCCTTAAAAGTTATTAATGTTTACTGCCTCAGCCTTAAAAGTTATTAATGTTTAGTGCCTCAGCCTTAAAAGTTATTAATGTTTAGTGCCTCAGCCTTAAAAGTTATTAATGTTTACTGCCTCAGCCTTAAAAGTTATTAATGTTTACTGCCTCAGCCTTAAAAGTTATTAATGTTTACTGCCTCAGCCTTAAAAGTTATTAATGTTTACTGCCTCAGCCTTAAAAGTTATTAATGTTTACTGCCTCAGCCTTAAAAGTTATTAATGTTTACTGCCTCAGCCTTAAAAGTTATTAATGTTTACTGCCTCAGCCTTAAAAGTTATTAATGTTTACTGCCTCAGCCTTAAAAGTTATTAATGTTTACTGCCTCAGCCTTAAAATTTATTAATGTTTACTGCCTCAGCCTTAAAAGTTATTAATGTTTACTGCCTCAGCCTTAAAAGTTATTAATGTTTAGTGCCTCAGCCTTAAAAGTTATTAATGTTTACTGCCTCAGCCTTAAAAGTTATTAATGTTTACTGCCTCAGCCTTAAAAGTTATTAATGTTTACTGCCTCAGCCTTAAAAGTTATTAATGTTTACTGCCTCAGCCTTAAAAGTTATTAATGTTTACTGCCTCAGCCTTAAAAGTTATTAATGTTTACTGCCTCAGCCTTAAAAGTTATTAATGTTTAGTGCCCCAGCCTTAAAAGTTATTAATGTTTAGTGCCTCAGCCTTAAAAGTTATTAATGTTTACTGCCTCAGCCTTAAAAGTTATTAATGTTTAGTGCCTCAGCCTTAAAAGTTATTAATGTTTAGTGCCTCAGCCTTAAAAGTTATTAATGTTTACTGCCTCAGCCTTAAAAGTTATTAATGTTTACTGCCTCAGCCTTAAAAGTTATTAATGTTTACTGCCTCAGCCTTAAAAGTTATTAATGTTTACTGCCTCAGCCTTAAAAGTTATTAATGTTTACTGCCTCAGCCTTAAAAGTTATTAATGTTTACTGCCTCAGCCTTAAAAGTTATTAATGTTTACTGCCTCAGCCTTAAAAGTTATTAATGTTTACTGCCTCAGCCTTAAAAGTTATTAATGTTTACTGCCCCAGCCTTAAAAGTTATTAATGTTTAGTGCCCCAGCCTTAAAAGTTATTAATGTTTACTGCCTCAGCCTTAAAAGTTATTAATGTTTACTGCCTCAGCCTTAAAAGTTATTAATGTTTACTGCCTCAGCCTTAAAAGTTATTAATGTTTACTGCCTCAGCCTTAAAAGTTATTAATGTTTACTGCCTCAGCCTTAAAAGTTATTAATGTTTACTGCCTCAGCCTTAAAAGTTATTAATGTTTACTGCCTCAGCCTTAAAAGTTATTAATGTTTACTGCCTCAGCCTTAAAAGTTATTAATGTTTACTGCCTCAGCCTTAAAAGTTATTAATGTTTACTGCCTCAGCCTTAAAAGTTATTAATGTTTAGTGCCCCAGCCTTAAAAGTTATTAATGTTTAGTGCCTCAGCCTTAAAAGTTATTAATGTTTACTGCCTCAGCCTTAAAAGTTATTAATGTTTACTGCCTCAGCCTTAAAAGTTATTAATGTTTAGTGCCTCAGCCTTAAAAGTTATTAATGTTTACTGGCTCAGCCTTAAAAGTTATTAATGTTTACTGCCTCAGCCTTAAAAGTTATTAATGTTTACTGCCTCAGCCTTAAAAGTTATTAATGTTTACTGCCTCAGCCTTAAAAGTTATTAATGTTTACTGCCTCAGCGTTAAAAGTTATTAATCTATTTATATTTGTTACCATCTGACTCACCGACAGATGGACATAATGGCTTAAAAATTAAGCGACGTTGAGTTTCTACACGTTCAAATACTCGATATATCAAACTTAAACTCAGTAGATCATATATTTAGAGATGAGTTTGGTAGAAAATCTACGCATACACACTGATAATACAATTTCTGACTCTCTCCTTCTCTCTCTCTCTCTTTCTCTCAGTATATAGATAGATAAATAGATAAATAAAAATACATCTCTGTGCACAAAAGTTTTTCTTTAAATTTTTCTGCAATTACGCTGAATGTAGAAACTACGCATAAATAGAATTCAGTATAATAGTAAAATTATCAAATAAAAAACCAGTAAAATAAGTAAGTAATTAATAAATGCACATTTTTCAAAGAAATATTCAAATTAATTAGCATTTATGTAGTCGTTTGCATTTTTGTGTTTGTATATGTATTTATTATTTGGTTTAATTTTCGCGAATAAAAATCAGCGTGTCGTTATATAATAAGCACTAAGTAGGAAATATTGTTCGATTCAAAGTTAATATGAAATTTATTTCAACCTCTCTATTAAGAGTTTTCTGTTTGTTGCTATTAAATCTTGTGATCTTTTATTTTTATATACTTTTATATATTCTTGTATTTTATATATATTAATGCATAATGTTTTCTATTTTAATTTTTTTAAATTTATTTTTATTTATCTATTTTCTTTCAGTTTTTAATATATGCTCTATCACCACTGAAAAATGGAAAAATCAAACACACCATCAACATCCACCAAACCCTCTCTGTCAATGTTTGTACTACTTCAGCCACATCCAACCTCAGCAATAAAAAAACGATGCAGACATTGCCATCTGCTTCCTAAAATTACCATTCTCCCCGTGACAGAATCTCCACAGCAATCCGCAAGGCCATGGATAATGAGGAACTAGACGTCTAAATCATTCACACTGGCACTTCCTTACAACAACACCTTTCCAAAAACACTCCACCGACCCACCTAAGCCTGTTCCATGACCAACTGCCCACTTTCTAACTCAGATTATGTCAAAGTACTGATGCTGCTAATAAACTACAATTTGTTAAGTATAGTAATACTTACATTTACATTTAGACCTATACGTAAACATGTGAATACACGTATTTTCTTCTACAGAAACATAACCTCTTGCTACAATACCCATTGGAACACCCAGGTCAGCATTCTTGACTCAGTTCGAAAGCTTGTTAACTTAAAGATATCGGAAGAACTTCTCATCTCCAAACACAAACCTTTCATCAAACTTGGACTAAACTCCCTCTTTGTTATAATAATACTCCCATAACCTTGCTAAATTGTTATTATTGTTTTTATTATATATATATATATATATATATATATATATATATATATATATATATATATATATATATATAATAAAAACAATAATAACAATTTAGCAAGGTTATATATATATATATATATATATATATATATATATATATATATATATATATATATATAAGTTAAAAAAACATTTCATCCAAGGCATGGAAATTGTTAAACAAAATGTTTTTACTATAGGCTTTAAAACTAAAGGTACAAGATTCAATTTGAAATTTATTTATCTTCAAAGTGCACTTTTATAAATTTTACAAAGTAAGGTATAAAAATTTAATTTAAATTGAATCCAAAAATTACCTTAGATTTATTTTATGTAATGTACATTCTGTTGCACTTAAAAAAATCATTAAAAATGTTATATCTATATCATTAATTGCTAGATGAAAGATAATGTTTTTCAAGTGCAACAAAATGTACATATTAATTGTTAATTCATCGTAATCAAAATAAGAACATCAATTTAGACCAGTTATTCCTAAAATCTGATTTTTTTGCATCATGAATTGAAATTTTTGAAAATACAGGTTTTTCATTCACAGGAGGAAGCTGAAATAAATCACCAAAAGTAACTATGGACATTTTTGCAAATGGAAAAAAAATTTTTTCTTGAATCCCCAAATATTTCTTGCAAACGTTGATGAATAAATGCCAATTGCAAATGGTTAATCATGCTTATTTCATCAATGATGAACAATCTCACATAACTAAGCATAAATCTCATTTCCTTAAGCTTAGTTTTAGATAATTCTTCATACTTTGGTGTAGAACCATGCTGCACTTTTAGTTGAAAAACTCTGTGGCAAGTGGATCCTTTCAACAAGAAAGCACTGACACCTGTTGGGGCACAAATTATGACAGTTTGACCATTTACAGCTGGATAAATGAATGATAATTTATCTGCTAGTGCATTGATCAAGAAGGACTTTCCCACACCGCCTTGACCACTAATAAATTTAGCACTTGTGGACAGTCATCACAATTGTATCTTGGAATTGGTTTTTCCTCATTCCAATGGAAATTTCTTTGCTCAATTTTAACAATAATTTCATCATAAAAAGCCTTTTGAATTTGGTTGAGTTTTTGCTCATTTTCCAATACTTTTTCTTGAGTAACTTGTCTTATTTGAGGTTCAAATCCACCTCACCATTTAATTCATCTTTTCCAATCACATTAATTTGACCATCACAATCATTTTCATCATCTTCATCATGGTTATTTTCAATGAATTTGTTGGCTTCTTGTTCCCAAATTTTGGCCTTTTCTATAGCTTCATTCATTTTTTTTTAACAATAACATAATTCATCATTTCAGATATGGAAGAGGCATTTTTCTTAAATGATTCAGCATAAGAATTACAACCATCAAACAAATCAATTTCTTCTAGACGCCATGGTTTGAACAACATCAATAGATTATGAAAAAAGCGCTCTTTTGTCTTTGAAGTTAATTTCACATTTGGAGTTTTAACATCTTTTTCTTTAACTTTACAGAAATAACCAAAGTTATTCTTAAGTTTCATTTCATCACTTTGATCATTTATTTTTAAATATTTGATTCCCTCATAATTTCTAGCAACATAATATAAGCTTTTGTTTTACATTGAATCAGGTCTATTTGGGTACCATGTTTCAACCATATTGCCATAGTACAAGTCTGTACAATCAGAAGACAGATTATCTAATTCTTTTTGTGGCAAAAATCTATGGGTTCTATATTAAGGCATGTCTGCACCAACCCACACGACAGTCTCAGATGCTCCAAACAAATGATGTCTCAACAACTTATCAGCTACTTCATAAGCCCCTAAATCTCTTTTGGCTAGAAATGAAAGACCAGCATTTTTGTATTTACTATAAAGAGATTTAGAGTGGTCCAATGACCACACACCTTCAGTCTCACCTTTTTCATATTTAGTTTGATAGTTGGTGATATAATGATTCAATACCATTGAACTTTCCGAGATGTACTGTATATCAATATTAGATTTCCACATCATCAAAAGTGCAAGATTATAATCATTAATATACTGTTCTTCAGGTTTTCTTTCCAAGTTATAAAGTTTTAGTACTTTTTTGCACGTTTATGTGATTGAACACTTTCCTTAACAGTGTTAAACTTGAACTGTTCAACACCTCTGGGAAATCCATATCTACAAATGGTGTAAAATCTATTATTAACAAATTTTCTGCGATAACAAGATCCAGTACATGTATGAAGTTGCAATTTAGTAACCAAATATGACAAATTTTGAGATTGAAATTGAGATGGAAGATGGCAAGTAAATTTTGTTTCAATAAATTTCTGGACATCTGAGGAAGAATCTTTATTAAAAACTGACGCATTTTCACAATATAATTTCATGTGTATATGAGGATCGCATCTGTGTTGGTACTCTAGATGCCAAAAATAATGATTAACTTTACTCAGTGGACCATTGTCATCAGGTATAACTACTTTCATAAATGCCAGAAATCGATGATAAAAATGTTCACTCACTGCAACAATATCATCATTATTTATTCGTCCAATTGTTTTACTTTTGCCATTTAACTTTTCTAAAAATTGATTTAAATCTTTTAGAAAATATTCATTGCAAGAAAGTGTCAAGAAAAATGTTGGCACACCATGACACTCATCAAATGTTTGCAAATCATTATATTTTCGAGATCAAAATGCTTTGGATCCTCTCATATTAGACATCATCATGGACAAATTTCCTTCCAATTGTTTGTCATTGTTTTTTAATCTGTGTTTAAATTCTCTAGCAGTACTGTTTGACATTTTAGTAGTTTTCATAACTGCATATATGCCAGCATCAATGGCTCTTTTATCGGCTTTGTCAGCACCAAACATTAGGTACTGCATATCTTTCCTAAATCTCGCATCAGAATGATTTAATCTATTCCTTATGAACATAAATGGCTTCACATTGTCATATGTGCGTTCAGTTGAAAACATTCCAAATTTGCCTTTGATATACAAATTAGGAAAACATAGTAATTCCAAATGTGGATCATTATCAGTAAGCAATTTTCCCTCAATTCTTGTTTGTCTGTAAATTATTAAGTTTTTTCAGGTGGCAATAATGGCTGCATATCTTGAACCGTATGATGCTCATAGGAAGTCTGAGCTCCAGTTTGAGTTAAAAA
Organism: Euprymna scolopes; assembly: GCF_053919585.1. NCBI lineage: Eukaryota > Metazoa > Mollusca > Cephalopoda > Sepiida > Sepiolidae > Euprymna > Euprymna scolopes. Next base: position 87,605,630 of record NC_136484.1, on the reverse strand, counting down.
ATGATCCACTTTAAAATTGTCCTTTTGTCCAGTACACGTGACAATATTCTCTAAATTAGCATTTTTATTAATAGTAATATCACTATACAAAACATTATTTTCTTTCAGCCATTCTAGTCCTTTTAATACTTTATTGATGTCAACTAATGACCGCCAAATTACATTTTTTTTTGCTTGGCAATGTATGGACTAAGATTTCCATAATATCATTTTTATTTGATGGCAAAGTGTTCATGACATGGTTAATAGTATTTTCCATTGTCAGTGGAAGATGAGTAGCTATTCCTCGAACAGCTGGAACCAACAAACTTTTTTCTCCTTTGAAACTAGATGGCATCTCTTTTGTAATGTTCATGAAACATTTGGTTCTTTGAATGAAAAGCTTTTCATAAAAATTCAAATTACCTATTTCACATGGAATTTCTGTAACTTCAAGTCCATTGATTGATGCCAAAGTAGGTATTCCTTTATTTTTTAGATTATATCGACAAGATTTACAAATACCGCAAGGAAGAGTATAGTTCAATCGAATAATCTATAATATTTCTTGTGACACAAATTTTTCAATTCCCCATTTTTTTCCACTTAGTTCAGAGTATTTATGTCTCATTTTGCAAATGTCACAATGGTTTAATTTAAAATTGTAAATTTCTTTTTCGTAATTTGTAAATAGTTTGTTATATTTATTTTTGGCATATGATTAGTATGCATCTCATCTTTGGTTTCAAGAAAATAGTAATCCTATTTCTCAGAAATATTAGAATCCAAATTGTTTTGATTGATCAAAGTAGAAAACAATAACCAATAACAACATATTATAGCAATGTCAAATTTATTAAGCCAATTTGCAATTGACAGCAGTCTATACATTTTCCTAAGAATTGTCTTTAAATACTTTGAATAGATGCCACTCGCCTTAAAAAAAGCCAAATTGTCTGTGCACTCTTTCTGGCCAGCACAGAAAATTCCATCAGAATGTACTTTTTTGCAGTTCTGAAAATTATCTAATATTTTTCTCATTTGAGAGATTTTCATCTGAGGATTAAAAACATTCAAAATACTGTGGACTTGTTTGACATATTTTAATTGTTGATTGGTGTCTGGACATCCTTCATTAATGCTACAAACTCTAGCGAATGATATATGCTCATTCGATTTTTCATTTTCTACATCATCATTAATATTATAAACAATGGCAATTTTATTCACAATACTATTGCAACCAACTATTTGTTCGTTATCACTTTGAGACTGATTACAATTGCATTCATTTGTACAATACATGAATTTATAGTTATGGTTCTGCAACTGAGTCAATGGGACATACCGACAGGCAGTTCTGTCAGTTAAAATGTGGAATGGCTATATTCCAATATTTTTTCATTAAGCCAATTTTACCAGCTTCTTGTACAATGTAGTTGATATGTTTAAAATAATTTTTCAATTGACTAATCATGAAATTTTCATACCAACTCCTTTTATGTAGTTTTTATTTACTACATAAAATGTAACTCTGTTAGCCTCTTGCTTTTGACTATCATTCAATTCAGTATTTTTTTAATGAAGTTTTTATATGATTGGATCAATTTTTTCAAAATTATTATTTTTGCCATCAGCATAAAATTTTCTTTGATTTTTATTTAGACCAAATTTTTAAAATAAAATTTGTTTATAAAAAAAGTATATTTTCTTGACGTATAATGAATTGAATTATAATCATGAAATTTTATTTTTTTGATAAATCTTTCTTTGTACTTTTATCATTTTTTTTGTATTTTTGATAAAATTGATTATTTTTCTTTTATTTTCTACTTTGTTTTTCAGATAATATTTTCTATTTGTTCCCTTCTTTTCTTTTTAAGTTTTTCTTGAAAATGAAAATCGTCAATATTAATTTTCTTCGCATCATTATTGCCAATATTCATCTTAAATTAAATAATTGGAGAAATTCGCTTACTTTTTGGTAAAAGCAAAATGACTGATTTTTACAACAATAAAATTGAATACTTATCTTTCAATTGTTTCGCTTTTAATAGGGTTTCATTAAAAAAAAACAAGAAACCATCACCACACACCACCACTAAGAAAAAGTTAACAAATCGAAGAAGCAATATATCAATAAGCCTTGAAAAAATCGATGGCAGATTGACCACAGCAGCAGATAACTTAATTTATGTTGTTGTTGTTGTTGTTGTTGATTATGTTCGTTAGTCGGCGTTGATTGTTGAACGTTTTCTGTTCTATTTTAAAGTCTTCTTTTGAGTGAAAAATGAATTTTTAAAAAAGATCTATGGCTTATAATCACTGTTTGGTGATATTATCGTCTGCTAAATTGCTGCTGCGCGTGTGCGTTGCGCCGTTGCAGCTGTACACGAAAGAGAGAGAGAGAGAGAGAGAGAGAGAGAGAGAGAGAGAGAGAGAGAGAGAGAGAGAGAGAGAGAGAGAGAGACGAGAGGAAAAACAATTGTTGAATTTTGTCCGGACTGTCCGGAGACGGGGAAGGTGGTGCCTAGGTGTCGTTTACGAAGTAAAAGACAAAACAGGCGATATTGTTGTTATAGTTTATCAATAGGAATGTTTATGTTTGTTATGACTTCGTGTGTGTGTGTGTATGCGTGTGTGTGTGCGCGTGTGTTTGTGTGTGTGCGTGTGCGTTTTCACCTCCCCTTTCTCTTAAAATATAATAGCCTGTTAGTGAGTCTATTGTCTTTTACCTCCTCCCATTACTATCGCTAATAAGTCTATATACCACTATTGTAAACTGTTTTACTGTCTACTCTCTCTCTCTCTCTCTCTCTCTTTCCGTAAGCCACCATAATTCATTTTTGAAACTCCCTTTTTAATAAATTTAGTTTTTATTTTCAATTGCATTTCTTGTCCGAGTGACACATTATTTCGTTAAACTTTCCAGTTTAAGACGTTTTTTTTTATTTCTTTACCTGGACTTCAGGCCAAGATCACAGTGTATTCACTTCGCCTTTTCTGTTCTCTGTCAGGGAAGGAGAAATCCTTAATGACTGAGACAATTTTTATGTTTGTTTCTATCCAGATTAGCCTTTTGGGGGAAGCTGGATTTTCCTCACATTAACTGACCTTGTGTCTACCTGTCCTTGTGGCGAGGCAAGTAAATAGGAACTTTACTAGAAACTGAGCACTTCCTACAAATATTTAAATATTGATTTTGTATATATATATATATATATATATATATATATATATATATATATATATATATATATAAATATATGTATATATATTGGATAGATTAGTTTTCCATTCGATTAAAAAAATATTGGGATGGGGGGGGGGGTACCGTTCGCACACATGAAGCAAAAAAAAATCATATTTCACATTTTTTTTTTTTGTAAACAAAACACTGTTTAATTCACCGTTAAAAACTAATGTAATGGATAGAAGTGCACACGTGTTTTTCAACTATATTTTTTAAATTTGACCAAAAATAACGCCGGATTGCTTAAAAATTATATATTTTGATAACCGTAGCTCCAACTAAATATGTAAGAACATTTGTCTTATATTCATAGTTGCATTTTTAAAATTTTTTAATTCGTTCTGGAAAAAAAACACAAAAAACTTTGTTTACAATAAAGTAATATCAGTGCTAGTATAATACGATCTGTTTAATCCCTCCAACTCCACTCTCTGTCTTACACAATTGTGTGTGTTTCACCTCGCCTTTTCTCTTAAAGTATAATAGCATTTTAGTGAGTCTATTGTCTTTTACCTCCTCCCATTACTCTCGCTGACTATTGTCAGTTGTTTTCCTGTCTGCTCTGTCTCTCTCTCTGTCTCTCTCCCCCTGTGAGAGAGAAGGAGAGCTTTAAATTTAATTTCATTTTGTGAATCTCCTCACACCACAACTCATTTTATGCAACCACCTTTTTGTAATTACAGGTGTGAAATTTTTTTAACAAAAAATTTAAAATAACTTTTTTAGATAAATTTTTTTAAACTTCTTTCAGAATAGAAAATCTTTAAAATTAGACATAAGGACCATATTTAATATAGGTTTCATTAATAAATATTCAGTACATAACGAGAAAGATAGAGATAAAAATTTCAAAAGGCTTGTATAACTAGTTACGGCCAATAATAGTTCTCGCCAGCGAAAGTCTTTGTTCTTGTTATTCTATTATTATTATTATTATTATTATTATTATTATTATTATTTAAAATATTTTGTGTCCTGCTCATTCGCGCGAGGACTAATATATATATATATATATATATATATATATATATATATATATATATGTGTGTGTGTGTGTGTGTGTGTGTGTGTGTGTGTGTGTGTGTATGTGTGTGTATTTATTTATATATGTATATACATATATATACATATATATATAAATAAACACACAAACAGATATATATATATATATATAAATTGTGATTCAATGAATTTCAAAAAAACTCTCATTGAAATGAATTTCATATCCAATAATTTTTATTATTCTCAGCAAGACAAAGAATGCTTTAGAAAGTAAATCTCCTTAACCTATAGGGTTTCGATGTCTACCATCTCATCAGAGGAGAGAAAATATTAGCAAATATTTATAAGGTATGCACCCTATTTGCTAAAGTCAGTGAGACATGGAAAGTCAAAGTCAAAATAATAAATTTATCAGAAGTTCTGTAGTAGGAGGAATTGCAGATAAAGGATATGCAAGTTTTTTTTAGATCCAGCTTGCTTGGTAAAATCCATGTTATGCATTCTTTACATCCGTTTGGTAATAAGGTCCAAGTTATATATTGGGTAATCCGCATAGCTGTGTAGATATCCTTATCGGGCAAGGGCTTGTATAAAATTTGTTTGTGGGCCCAGCGATAATAATTCAAAGTCAGGAGATATATGAAGTATATATATATATATATATATATATATATATATATATATATATATATATATATATATATATATATATATATATATATATATATATATGTATATATTACGGCATAATCACGTTGACACACCGGTTCTCGTCAGATCACCGAAGTTAAGCAACGTTGAGCCTGGCTAATACACGATTGGTGACCATTTGGGAATTATAGGCGCTGTATGTGCTCTCCGCTTATCTCGGCATTGTTTCCAGTCGTCTTGTACCTCAACTTGCCATTGGTATGCAACAATGTTGACTCAGGAGAGGCGTGGTTGGAATTGCGCAACTCTTACCACACAAATTTCACGCGCAGGAACCCTTACAGTGGGTATCCATAGTCTGTCAAGACTGAAGGAAGCCTTCATATATATATATATATATATATATATATATATAGTAGTTTATAAAATATATATGGCGACTAAGCTACACTGAATATTCTGCGTTTCATCCACTGTAGGATTCGTCAGGCTTATGCGTGAATTTTGTGGTTGCTTCTTGTTTTTATATATGTTGAGGATTTCTAGTTAGCCAATCAGCTTTCTAGTATCCACCGCGCCACCTCCTATCAGCCAATGGGCATGCATTTTATCGAATAAAGGATCTGTTTTAGAACTAGGTTAGTGGTTTAAGGTAGATATTTTCCCTCCTTTTTTATATATATATATATGAATATACCTATGTGTACACACACACATGCACACACATATACATATATATATACATGTATGTGTGATCGTTTATGTATATTCATGTTTATTTAATTTATTTATTTGTTTGTTTTCTATTGTCATTGTTAGTTTTAAAGCTATTTTGTATCGCTATCCTAGAGTGAGTTTTATTTTGTGAACACAGTTGTTTGCTATTTCTCGTCTACAGTTTAATAGATTTTGAGGTTCTTTAAAGTACAGGATAGCAAATTTTTCATGGAGGCATAATTTACATGGGTCGTCTAAGTGTCTGCACGTGGTAGCTTGTCTCATTATTTTCCATTCGCCTACCGGCGAATGTCCATTTCTTTGAATTCCCAGTATTTATTCGCTAGTGTTGTTTTTATACGGTGTTTTTTTTATTTTTGAAGGTACTTTTGTGGTCATAGTATCGGGTTTTAAAATCTAAGGAAGTCATGCCTATGTAATATTTCTTGCTATTCGGGTTTTCTTTCGCAAATATTGTTGCTTGATAAACTGCACTTTTTGTTAGGCATTTATTTTGGACTGGGCAAATTGTAAGGTGTCTACAGTTGCATTTATCTTGTTCGTTATTATTATTATTTATGGTATGGTTGTTCTTGTCCGGGGTTGGTTTGTTATTATTATTATTATTATTATTATTATTATTATTATTATTATTATTATTTCTGTTAGTGTTGGTTTTATTTCTATACACTAGTAAAATGCCTATAACAAAATTAAAAGAAAGAACATACGACACATGATCGATTTAGCTGTTGTTGCCCACTATTACTTCCCGCATAAATTGAAATACTAACGGATATTTCATTCGCTAAAATTAAACCAAATAATAAATTAATAAACAAAGGGTGAAAATAATAAGTAAATAAGGAAACATTATGTATAAATATACAGATAACACTGAACTATTAATACTTTAAACATAACTCCTATTTTCTGCTTAATAGCTCAACTAATTCTAGTTCTGATCATGTTTTTGCGATATTTTCTCATTTTAGTTACGACATACTATTTATTGAAACGGCGATGTATGCTCAAAATCTTAAAGACTTCCGCCATCCAGGTTATTTCAAACAATAACTCCATATTTACTGATTTGTATTTGTGATTGTTATGGCAAAAATAGATATGCGGAGATATACAAAATACCACAAGACATTCGCTCGTTTGTCTATTTTTCTTTATACGTCATATCACATGAACACCTGCATTGCTATAGCCCTCTTATACTATGTATATACATATTCTATATATATATATATATATATATATATATATATATATATATATGTACATATATATATATGTATATATATATATATATATATATATATATATATATATATATATATATATATATATATATATATATATATATATAAAAAGTATGTATATTAGTGATTGGATGATTTCAAACTTTTTCTGTTTCTGATACAATTACCGATTCCTTTCTTAATTTCCGATTCCGACACGATTCCCGACTCCTATTTTGATTCTTTTAAAATTAATAAATATTTAATTGGAGATTTTTTTTCTTTTTGCATTTTATTACTTCTGGATAATTTCCGCGTATATTTTTTCCCAAATGTTTTCCTTGGAATTGATTAAAAATTTTCCGACAACCAAAGATTTATTTTCATTTTAAAACAAAGCCAGATTATATCAGTTCGTTGTTAGTCTACAACATTTTACTTGAAAATTTCCATAAACACTTGAAAATACTCGACGATTATAAGGTAACATGAGAAAACGATATAAGAACAAAATATTTAACGACACCCCTACTATCGTTACGAACGAATTTCTAAATAATGTTACTATTTAGAAGACTATTTTTAACATGGGGAGCGCGTGGGATTCGTTTACTATTCTGTACCTTCTTTTTATGAATGAAGTTAAAATTTTATTTTAATTATAAAAAAATTGCTGTAAACAAAAACAAAAACGAGATGAAAATAATAATAATAATAATAATAATAATAATAATAATAATAATAATAATAAATTTTAAGATTAACACTCTCAGTTAAATCGCCATTCCACAAAAAACTATTACTTTTATATATTATTACGTGTGAAACTCTTCAAAAACTTGACGGAAAGAAAAAGAATCGTTTTAGTATTTAAAGTTCAACCTAAAATAATCCGTAAATCTTTTCGTGAGACGCCAGCACACCAGATTTCAATCCGGCATTTTGATTCGACTAAAAGGACACTAGTGCGCCAAATTTCATTTTGTCATAAAAACAAATTTCTACAGAAAAAATATATTTGTACATTTTTATGTAGCGAATAATTATAAAATTACATATGAAAAACTACGTGTTTTTCACACGTAATTTTATGTTTATTGGCTAGATGAATTGTAAAGATCTTGTAAAAAATAAATTTTATTAATTTTTATTCATTAGAAAAAATATTTTCCCGGTACGCTACAGGGGGGGTAATCAAAAAAAGTTAATTTTGTTTTAGAAGTAAAACATCGATCTCAGTTCCGTTGCTGGATTTAAAAAAAAAAACATAAAAGTCGTTTTTCACATGGAATTTTATGTTTATTCGCTAGATAAAAATGTAACAATAATTTTTTTCTGTAGAAATTTGTTTTTTATGACAGACTAAAATTTGACCCACTTGCGTACTTTTGGGCGAAGCAAAATGGCAAATTGAAATCTAGCGTGCTGGTATGCTCGCGTCCCAAAAATAATTATCCGACGATTATTACGCAAAATAAGAAAACAGAGTAGGCAGAGAATAGTTAATAAAACCCGTATCATGTCAAGAATTCGTTTCTACTTAATAACTATTTAGAAAAGCATTGTTTACATTAGGGAGAATTTCTGTTGACTATTCTCTATCTTCCATTTTTGAAAATATGTTCGTATTTTTTTTTCACAATTATACGCAGTTGGTCGATTATTAGATCCAATTGCGTTGCTGTAAGAGAAAAAAACGAATACTACTACTACTACGACTAATAATAATAATAATTATTATTATTATTATTAGATTGATTTGTGTTACTGTAAGAGAAAAAATAACAAAAACTACTACTACTACTACTACTACTACTACTACTACCACAACAACAACAACTAATAATAATAATAATAATAATAATAATAATAGCAAAAGCAGTAAATGTACCAATCCCTTTAGCAAAATCACTTTCCCAAAATGGGATTCTACATTTTCAAATGATTATGCGGGGAAAAATCAAATAAAATAAAAACAATTATTTTAAAATTTCATGTAAGAAAACTGTTTCGCATATAAAATTAATATAATACTCATTTCCAGCTTGTTCTTTTTTAATCGCTCAAAAATGGAAAGTTAAACAAAATACTTGTACAGCATAACATTTTAGATTAATTGTTAACATTTTTGATGTGTTTCTACCGGCGTTTCTTTAATTTTCAATTTTTAACGGCCTTTCTTATGAGGCAATAACTTTTAAAAAATTCTAACTCAAAGAGTAGGCACTAAGTTTGTTTTCACCAAAACAACATTTAAAAGAAGTGTAAAAAGACGTAAATTTATTCAGGTATGTAGAATAGTCTATCCTTTGGTAACATTTATTTATTGCATATTTGTTTACCATTTCTTTTCTTTTTCTGTTAATTGCAATATTAAATGCCCCAACCCTATTCTTCTTTTTGTAGATTTTTAAATGCAGATATAATTTCCTTTTTAATTAAGAAAATCTTCAGAATGTTTTCTCTTTATGCATTTTATCCAAGATTTTAATACCCTCATCGGAGATTCGCACCTATATTTTCCATTTGCGTATAAAGGGAACCTCCATAAAACTTTTAATTATTCCAGAGGATCCGATGACAAACGCCTCCAATGTACAGCTGGTGCTAACGAAATTTTAAAACCTCGCCAAGAGCAATTAAAACATTTTAATAATCAAGTGAACTCCCTCGGATGAAGGCATATAGACATTTAGCGAATAGACGTTAAAAGTTTACAAAGTGCTTAGGCTAGTTATCTCTCGATCAATGACCAATAAATAAAATAAATTATATTCTGTGAATCAATGGTAAATCTGTAAATGAGATTTATAATCCATTCTCAGTCTTATGTTGTAAATGCAGAAATTATAATAAAAACAACTTTTGCTTGTTTCATTTTTATTGTCAAAAAGAGAATCTAAAGAATCGGTTTGGAAATTAGGCTACAATTTTTCCGATTCCTATACTGATTCCGATAGCCCAAAAAGTTCCGATTTTTCCGATTCTCGCTTCAGATTAATCGTCTCAATACTAATATATATGTATATATATATATATATATATATATATATATATATATATATATATATATATATATGTGTGTGTGTGTGTGTGTGTGTGTGTATGTGTGTGTGTGTGTTAAAATGAGTGGTGTCACCAACAATTGTTATGTTTTTTATACTTGTTTTATTATTTGATATTTTCATTTTTTAAATTATTGAAATAATCTTTTAAAATAATGTTAATGCGTTTCGGACAATCTTATGGTTTTTACAGTGCCTTCGTAAAAAATTGGCAAAAATTGACGTTTTAGATAAGCTATTCTGATGATAAAGATTCCCCCAAAAGTTAGAACATGTATGCTTCTAAACATTCTCAAAATTGAGACCTCGTTTATCGAAGTTGATTAAGGGTCATTGAGTCTTGTCGGTCTAGTTGGTTTATTTTTATTTTTATTTATTTTTCTTCTTACTCGTGGGGAGGAGTGGGTGCATTGGTATTTTGTTACATTAATATAAGAGGGTACACCACAAACAGTTCAGGAAATTCTAACTTTAGCCCCACAATGGCAATAACAGTATCGGAAATGTTAAAATTAGTCGTATAATTAGTTATTTACTCATACTTATTAAATTATTAATATTATGGATATCCCAATAGACTAAAACGTAAATCACAATAGAATGGAATTAAAATCTAAAAATTAAAATGAAATAACAATTCCTTTACCAAACATTAAACAGAGCTTATCAAAACTATGAGATTAAACTTACATTTCCCAAACCAATGTAAGAAAACACGCGCAGACACACACATAAGATTTTACGAGCGCGTATGCGTATGCACGCGTCACAGCACGCGATTCATTACCATTCATATTAGGTTCGTGGTCAGCCAGAAATAATCAAAAAGCGAACATAACTAAATAAAAAAGTAAAGATACAATCGACTTTCATTTTAACTATCGTATATTTCGCTGCGTCGTGCTGGCATTGGAGTAAAATCGTGTCTGGACGACGAATGCCAATTTTCTAAGATTTCAAGCCAATTATCAGCTAAACAAAGGAGTGTGTCAGAACTGTAGGATTTGACTGAATTACGTATGAACACACGCGTCCGCACACAACATACACGCACACACACAACGCAAACACAATATATATATATATATATATATATATATATACATATATATATATATATATATATATATATATATATATATATATACGTGTGATTCGTTTCAAAAGTAAAGCCTCCAATTTTTTAACTCAAAGTGTTTAAGAGTTCCGAATACGGGTATGGTACCATTAAAACGACGGACCTTCTGCGCTTCAGAATGTACTACTTTTGCGTAGTTATCACAATCCTCATACACTCTTTCGAGCAAAATGATAACACTTATCTCATTCTGGCGCATGTGCTTGGCGGGGATTGCTTTCTTAGAGTCTCACGCCGTCAATATCTGCAACCGATAAGTATAAATGCAAAAGTTCAGTCATTAAAACAATTCCCTGTGACCAATTCGGGTTAAATAAAAATATACGTGGATATTACTTTTGGAACGCCTGAGTATAAAAATAATAAATAAATATGGGGTATCTTAACACATTATTGCAATTTCATGCAGCCTCTAATCCTCAGAAATATATTAACAAAACAAAAGTCCCATTAAAATGTATATAAACGTTCATCATCATTATAAAATACTATGTGAAATGACATGTAGGCCTAAATGTGATTCGGCCCGGTCTTGTTTTTAACTTTATTTTATGATACTGTGCAATGATGTTGTATAAAACATCTGAAAGCTGATGTATATTTTACAAAGGGAAAAAAGGTTATATCCTTTCATAAGCTGATGCAAAAAAAATCATAAGGGATCAGGACCTACAGAATGACTGCAAAACAATCCGGTCTATGAATGAAATAAACATTACATACTAGCTTAATGAAATAAACTTAACTAGACACAATCCATGGAAACCAGGTGCATCCTTGAAACGAAAAAGCTCACATTTAAAAGAACTCTTGGATATAAATTTTACTCATAAATAAATCAAAGGTTAGCCCTAAACTAAATAATAATAATAATAATAATAATAATAATAACAACAATAATAATAATAATAATAATAATAACAATAACAATAATAATAATAATAATAATAATAATAATAATAATAATAATGCACTACACCCGAAGGGTGATGCCAACCGACTATATGTGAAAAGAAAAGACGGGGAAGAGGGCTGGTCTGTATAGAAGACTGTGTAAATAGCACACACAAAAGGATTAGAAAAAATACATAATGCAAAACATCGAAAAATAATTACAGCAGAAAGAGTCAAGGAAGAAAGAAACAAGATATAACACAGACAGGGATTAAGACAAGGAAAGAAAAATGGGAAGAGAAACAGTTACATGAACGATTCATAAAGAAGATAAAAGAATATACTAATGAAAACACTTGGAAACACAGGGAAACTGAATCACTAATAACAGCTGCACAAGATATCGCAATTAGATCCCACCACATCAAAGCAAGTATCGACAAGACACAAGAAAACAGCAAATGCAGACTCTGCGGACAAAGAGGCGAAGCTATTTACCATATTATTATATGAATGCAGCAAACTAACCTAAAAAGAAGATAAAAATAGACACAACCAAGTAAGAAAGGCAGTACATTGGAAATTATGCAAACAGTTGCATCTGGAACACAGAAACAAATGGTACAAATACAAACTGGCAGTAGTACTGGAAAATGAATGTCACAAGATCCTATGAGGCATGGGTATACAGACGGATAAACAAATCTAAACAAGAAGACCGGATCTCAAAATAGTTAACTAGAAGGAAAAATCCTGTTAGATTGTAGTTTTTGCCACTCCAGCAGAAAACACAGTGAAGATCAAGGACACTGAAATGTGGAGCCAATACATGAAACTGGCCGGAGCGCTGAAAGGGGTCTGGAAAATAAAGAAAGATAACACCACTGATAGTAGGGCGCTAGAAACGATACCGAAAAAACTTTGAAAAAAGAATGGGAGAGATTGGAATTAGAGGGGTGGAAGAGAAAACACAACGAATTTCAATGATGAAAACTGCTGAAATATTAAGGAAAACCCTTGAATCCGGAGACTAACACCACACATAAACTACACACACGCTGGACAAGGAAACATCTACAAATGCGATGTACAAAGGAACACCACATAGAATCATGAAAACGGAAACTGTATAATTGAAAAATACCGCCTCTCTTTTTATCTTCTCTGTGAATGTAAACATAAACGGGCACCACACAAAATAGTGAGGATCAAGGAGAAGAAAAGACCGAAGTGAGAAAGCACTAGCCTGATCTCCGCTGGATGAACGCAAAGACGACTGACACCTTGGGGATACCTATTGTCACCCAAATTCCAGTGAAACCCAATGGTTGACGCCAACGAGAAATAAATGGTAAGCGACTGTTGCGATAATGCAAATTCTTTTGCAAAGGTTATCGAAAGAGATAGAAAGTATTGAAAATATGGGACGACTTCTTGTCACTCAGACTCCAGGAAACACCACAAGTTGTTAGTAATTGTCTGTATTTTTTAGATGAGGTGTTTTAATTGATTGAGATTGTCGGACTGACTTCCTCATCTTGGTTGTTATTGTCACAACGTTTCAGCCGGAGGGCAAAACGGCTGAAACGTTGTGACAATAACAACCAAGATGAGGAAGTCAGTCCGACAATCTCAACCACAAGTTGTTTTCAAATAGCAATCTTTGATGATGGCTTGTGTGAGTAAATAATAATAATAATATTATAAATGTATTAAATATGTATATAATTTAACACTGGGTGATATCTGATACAATGATTGGTATTGCAAGTGTATTGAGCGCTGTACAAAAATATGTTAAGATTAGTTCGTTACATGCAAGTATAATCTGGAGTAATAAAGTCGAACGTATTCTACGTTCAAAATATTTTTTTATTTCCATCACAAATATAAGTCGAAAAAAGTGATGTTACAGTATTTTTCCTTTTTGCTTTATTTTTATTTACTGATTTATTTTTCAAATTTTCACAATAGAATTCTTGTTCTGCCCGATCTGATCTTATACCTTTTAAACTGAGATAATTTATATTCTTGGGTCCAATCAAGAGTGTTTTAGGGGAGCATGATATTCTTCATATTTCAAATCAACTGTTCATCCGACTCATTTTTATTGTTAAATTAGAATTAAGTTTAAAGGGTAATATTAGTTTGAAAACTGTAATTGATCTTTTCTGTCCCCGATCAGAGAACACGAAACCCTTTTTAATTGATGCGAATAGTATTAAAATAGATAAGACACTTTAGCGTCCATTTTATTTAGTAAATTAAAGAATTAAATTAAATAGACCGAAAAGAAAAACTAGCCATATTTTTTTCATTTCAAATAGTTGCCTTTGCTTGGTTAACCTAAGTCACGTAAGTTAAAGTGTTAATTACTATTAGCAGTGACAGACATAAAACTGCTGCTTATTTTACAGTAAATTTATATGAAAATCTCCCCTAATATGCATGGTAAAATGCAGGTTGGTTTTGTTTTATTCTTGTTTCTGTCAAAGATAATATAACCATTTCTTATGAATAAATGAAATGAAATGAATAACAACAAAAACTCTTTTAAAGTTCAATGTTTTTTTTAAGGCGTGCTTAACTCCTATTCAAAATTACATGGAAGAGAGTCTAGCATCCATCAACTAAGACAAGTTAGTAAAATGGTAACAGTGCAAAATAGTCAACAGACCAGCGATCGTAAAGCAAAACAAAATATGTCTTACACCAAACTCAGTAGAACTAATTACCAACCTGTATAATTTTCATGTACTGAAACTTTTAAAATTATCTTATTTCATTTGTTTATTTCAGATGTTTTTGCGAACCACGATAAACAATGGTCGCCTGTCACTTTACTCTTGAGATTTACTTCCTAAAAGTTCTATCGATCCAGTAAATATCTCACTGCTGGTGCAATTCTCTGTCTATATAAGAGCCAGGTACGTCCTAGGATGGAATACTGTTGCCACATTTGAGCAGGAGCTGCCTTGATAGAGTTCAAAATAGACTTCGTAGCCTCGTAGGGGATTTTCTTTTCTCTTCCCTGCAACCTCTTTCTCACAGAAGAGATGTTGCGAGTTTGTGTCTGCTTTATCGTTATTTTCATGGCAAGTGCTCGGCTGAGCTCCAACCTATGGCCCCCTCGCCAAACTTTCACAAGAAACACCCGTCGAGCAGAAAACACTATCACAAATTTCCCCCACTCTTTATCTGTGCATAAACCTAAACGTAGATTCTATGAGTAAAGCTTCTTCCTTAGAACTGCACGCCTATGGAATTGTCTTCCTTTTTCCTGCTTTCCAGCTGACTACAATATGGTCATCTTCAAGTCCAACGTAAACAAGTTTTTTATGAGCCGTTCCATATAAGTTAACAAATATCGAATTTCCATTATTAACGGTTACTATATTGTCCAATTTCTACTGTACACTCTTTAACCCTTATCCTCGAGTGCCCTCTTGGCCTTGATGGGCGGTGATGCCTATGTAAAAAAAGTAATGACTTACCCTAGCTCCAATCCTAATTCTGGGCGTGTCCCTCAGGCTTTAGTTTACTTTTAGGAGAAATCGCTTTTTTGCCTCCCCATATACTAAGCGACAAGTATCCATACTTTTATATCGTACCTTTAAAGACCGTGTTGTACAAAAAAATGTTTGTTTTTTTTTCAAATAAAATCGATTTTCTAAGTGTCCGTTTTCTACCTAACTGGCTAAGTTCTTAGTTGTTTCACTTATTTTAAAGCGTTTATTATGTTCATAAACGAGACCGCATATTTTTTTGATATTAATATAAAAAGAATTTACTTATTTACTATTGTTTATAAAAGGGTAAAATCAATTTTTCTACCTCGCCGATTATGTTGTTTGTTGTTTAATTTATTTAGAATCGTTTATTCGGTAAAGAAAAAAACACACAGAAAACAAACAAAAAACATGTCGAGTGTTACGTGAGAATGAGAAAGAATGTCCGGTATATCACATCTTAGGGGTCTTGATAATCGCTAAAAAATAGAAAATTAAAGAAATTACTGGGGGAGATTCTGTTTTAAAAAGAAAATAATAAATGTTAATATTTTTTAAAATATAATTTAGAGGGGGGGGGTAAAAACTATATCTCCCTCCGAAAAAACAACCAACAAAAAATGAAATTAAAAAGATTCTTGATAAACGATAGCGGAGTTTTCAATAAAATTGATTAATAAATTTATT
The DNA here is from genome assembly GCF_053919585.1 of Euprymna scolopes. Classification (NCBI taxonomy): domain Eukaryota; kingdom Metazoa; phylum Mollusca; class Cephalopoda; order Sepiida; family Sepiolidae; genus Euprymna; species Euprymna scolopes. The sequence continues at coordinate 87,589,485 of NC_136484.1, read as the reverse complement.
TAGTGACTACTTTTTCTCTTAATGATTGATTTTAGAATTTTGAAGTAAAAATTAAAAAAATTGAAAATAAGTTAACGAGAGATTGTTAGCACATGGCATCTCTCGCGCCAAAAAAGTATTTCGCTTTTAATTTATTAGTTAATTTTTGCAAAATTTGACAGGACGACAATAAATGTTGATAACTGATAAAATTATAATTTTAAATAACGCATGAGTGCATTTGGTATGAGAGAAAACAAAAACATAACAAAAAAAACTATCATAATTAAAAAAAAAAAAAAAAAAAGTAACGAAGAATCGGATCGCTCCGTTTTTTTAATTTTTTGGTTTTGTTTTTTTATTATTGTTTTTATGACTCCAAAAAACATCGTTAAAATAAGAACAAAAAAAAATTGTAATTAATTTTGTATGAACATAATAAACGCTTTAAAATAAGTGAAACGACTAAGAACTTAGCCAGTTAGGTAGAAAACGGACACTTAGAAAATCAATTTTATTTGAAAAAAAAAAATTAAACAAGTAAAAATATTTTTAAAAAATATTATGAGGGGCTATAGTCTATTTTAAAAAAAATATCTCTTTCAAGAACGATCATAAAATGTGTTTTCAATCGATATTTATTCAATAAGGGACCAGTTTTCCTACCTAGCGAAAGGGGAAGAGTTTTCCAGGGTCGAGTTTTCCGGAGACGAGTTTTCCGGAGACGAGTTTTCCGGAGACGAGTTTTCCTGGGACGAGTTTTCCGGGCACCGTTATATATATATATATATATATATATATATATATATATATATATATATGTGTGTGTGTGTGTGTGTGTGTGTGTGTGTGTGTGTGTGTGTGTGTGTGTGTAAATATATATATGTAAATATATATAAATATACATATATATAATATAATATATACGCACACACGCACACACACAAACATATATATATATATATATATATATATATATATATATATAGATAGATAGATAGATAGATAGATAGATAGATAGAAAGAGAGAGAGAGAGAGAGAGAGAGAGAGGGGTACGATTAATCGGAAAATCGGAACTTTTGGGTTATCGGAATCGGTATCGGAATCGGAAAAATTATAACCTAATTTTCGATTCCAAACCGATTCTTTTCATTGTTTTTGACAATAAAAAAATAAACAAGAAAACTTTTTTAACTTTTATAATTAATTGGTTCATTTACAACATTAGACCGAGATAGGCAACAGAATGGGTTATAAATCTTATTTACAAATTTAACATTGATTCCCAGCGTTTAATTTCTTTTATTTATTACTCATTGATGGAAAGATAACTTGCCTATTCCTTTTGAAAAATTTACCATCCATTCGATAAATGACTATATGCCCTCACCCGAGGGAGTTCATTTCATTATTAGAAGGTTTTAAATCCTCTAGAAGGTTTTTAAACATTTTGTTGGTGCCAAATCTACATTGGCGGTGTCTCCCATCGGCTTCTTCTGATAAAAGGAATAAAATTTATGGCACTTCTCTTTGGACGCAAGTGAGAAATATACACGAAAATTTCCGTTGGGTTCATCCAAATGTCGGATAAGATACATAAAGAAAAACATTCTGAAGATTTTCTTAATTAAAAAGGAAATTATATTTACATTTCAACTTACACACGTACCTCAAAAAGAATTGGATTGGAACATTTATTACCGTAATTAACAGAATAAGAAAAGAAAGAATAAGCAAATATTCAACAAATTAATGCTTCCATAGGCAAGATTCTTCTACATACCTGAATAAATTTATTTGTGTTTAAACTTCTTTTAAAGTGTGTGTTTGGTGGTGCTCAGATGACTCGTCCCCGGGAAACTCACCCATTATCGCTGCTAGGTAGGAAAATTCGTCCGTTATTGAATAAATATCGATTGAAAACACTTTTAATGACCGTTCTTGAAATAGATATAATTCTTAAAAGAAATTATATCCCCCGTAATATTTAAAAAAAAATATTTTACTTGTTTACTGTTGTTTTAAAAAGATAAAATCGATTTTCTTAGCGCTCATTTTCTTCTTTGTTAGTGGTTTCACTTATTTTAAAGCGCTAATTTAAACACGAGACTACAGAACACATAATAATTTTTTTAATTATTTATACTTATTTACTGTTGGTTTTAAAAGAACAAAATGGATTTTCTACCTAGCTGACTAAGTTGTTAGTAACTTAATTCATTTTAAAGCGTTTATTCAATAAAAAAGTAGCATCGAGTGGTATGTGAGAACGAGAAATAATGTACGACATGAGGGGATTACATCTGAGAGGTCTTAAAAATAATCGCTCAAAAATAGAAAATTAAAGAAAATACTGAGGTAGATTTAATTTTTAAAAGAGTCCCCACCCTAAAAAAATTAACATTTATAAAAAATAATGATAACGTTTTATTTAATAATTATTTCGTCATAAATATTTATGCATAATAATCTGAAAAAAAGTCTAAATAAAATTTTACCGCTGCCATATTTACTTAAATTTAATTTATTTATTAATACTGAAAATGGAAAATTAATTCAAAGATTTAATCACTGGCGACAACTGTTTTTACTTTTTTAAAAACCAAAACAATTTTACTCGTAAAAAATGTTATTATGCAGAAAATGGCAAAATTGAATAAAAAATTTACATTTACAAATAATCAAATAATTTTATTTTTATAATAGGAATGTCGGGTTTGTTCTACAATAGACTTCAAAACGTTTACTCTGTTCGAAAAAAAAAAACAAGTAGTGTCAAGCATTACGTGAGAATTAGAAAAAAAAGTGAACGCCACGATAGGGTCAAATCTTTCGAGTGTCCATAATGACGTAAAAATAAATTATAAAAACATTACTGGTAGAAATCCACCCCATAAAAGTTACTGAGCCTGCGGAAGTAATAACATTTTTTAAAAAGCCACTCTTAACATAAAGAGGAAAGTTCTTTGTTAACTATTCAGTACTTTCACCTAACAATTTAGTAAAAAAATAAAGTTTGAAACTCTCGCCTGATGTTATAATACTGATGAAGTTTAATACCGGGAAAAGGATCTGACCAAGCACCGTTTGCTGCTAACTTTGAATAAGGTACTGTTCTGGTTTGCCAATATTTATAAAATTATCATTGCTTTGTTTTGTTTGTTTATGTTTCCCCCATATTTGCAATTATAACTATTTTGGTGTGAAAAAAATTAGCTATTACTAGCAGAGAGACCGGACGTTGGTCGGGATTGAATGATAATCAACGAATGTTTCACACTCCCATATTTTTATTGTCATTGAAATCAGTGAAATCGTCCATTTTTCAATTAAATCGATTGAAACATCGCGGTACACAGGAAGGAGACTTAGTCCACAATACATTGTAACCTACATTGCAAAGTAGAGAACCTAATGTTGATTTTATAAAATTATTTTTTATAAAATGGCTTGAATTAAAGTTTAAAACACAAAAGTCAAGTATCATCGTTCAATTGTGCTCTAAACAGAACATATATAATTTTGACGCGCCCCTATCACATCAAAAACCCCACTGTGGATCTTATATGGCTGGCCTTCCGCTGGTGCTTTGATAATGGCTTTGCTAGGGTTATGATGTGATGAACAGTCAACAAATACAGAAAGAAAGAGAGCGGATATAACAGCAATAAAATGTATACTCTATATCTTTACTTTTCTAAAGACTTTTCAGACTGACTAGCTAAAGAATCGGACAAACTAACAAACACATTTTCAGTTTTATGTAGAGAGTGATTAGCCCCTACTTAAAAAGCCTAAACCCACCCCTACCTGTGTAAATGTCTACTAAAAATATTCATTTCATTGTATTTTGAAGGAGGATTTTAAACTAGACGAATGAAAGCTTAGTCCGAACTTCTACACCGTTTCTACGTTTCTGCTGTCAGCGTGCCATTTTTATATATTTATTAACTTTTGCCATTTTTACCGGTGCTATTTTCACTGGGCCATTTTTCCATTTTTACCTAAATTCATGTTAGAATATAAGTTGGATATTTATAAATAATAAACGTTGCTTCCATTATGTTTATTAGCTAGATAAATGTATAAATGTTCGTGAAAAATAAACTTTATTCATTTTTATTCCATTAGAAAAATATTTTCCCAGTACGCCACGGAGAGATTTATCAAAAAAGTTAGTTTTGTTTTAGAAGCAAAACATCGACTTCAGTCCCGTTGTTGGATTTAAAATATAATAAACGTGGTTTTTCCTATATAATTTTATGCTTATTCGCTGGATAAAAATGTACAAATAAGCTTTTTTTTCTCTGTAGAATTTTTTTTTATGGCCGAATTGAATTGGGCGTACCTGCGTAATTTTTGGCGAACTAAAATGCCGGATTTAAATCTGGCGTGCTTACATCCCAAAAAAGAATTACTGATTATTTCGCGTTAACTTTATATTCGAAACTGATCATCCGCTATAAATACTAAAATGATTGCTTTTCATATATATATATATATATATATATATATATATATATATATATATATATATATGAGATCGGAATCGCGGGAAATTACGGATTCGTCCCATCACTAATATGTTTATCCCCTACAAATTATATATATATATATATATATATATATATATAGGAACCGCCAAAAGTAAAGGAAAACCAAGTTGTTTATTTTAAACGAATTAAAATTTATTAAAATCTATTATTTTTGAGCAACTTTTTTCCCAGAGAGATAACAGCCTGAATTTTATCATATGAAAAGCAGGATGATATAAAATTTTTCTGCTATTTTATAATAGAATTTTTAATTTTTAATTTTTCAAAACAACACCATTAACTGTCATTTTTATCTCGATCGCTAAAACATTAAAATATATATTTTTTAAAAGTTTTTTTTTTTCGTCTTAATAAGATGATTTGCTTTAAGAATATCAAAAAAATATTTTAATTCAAGTACTTGGATTTCAAATAATTTAAACTTTTTATATCAGTCTTTAGATTTGTTAAGCATAATTAAAAAAAACTAATTGATAGTTTAAAAGTAAGTATGTTGTATGCCTGGAGGGGACTAATATCTAGCCACATATTTTAACGTTTAATTTGACGATTAAGTGAAGGATTTTGTTCTTTTTCTATACCCGATATATATATATATATATATATATATATATATATATATATATATATATATATATAAAAGCAATGACGAGCCAAACCAGTACCTGATGGGTGACTATTTCGGGAATATTAGGCGTTCTGCGAAATAAATGTGAAGTTCGTTTTCATTCGCTTTGTAAAACATATTTTCCGTTCTTTTTCCTTTTTTGAATAATCCATTTAATAGCATCTGTTTAAAAACTAGTTTATCAACAAATAAAAAAGTAATTGATATAATTATCAAATGAACAGCATTTCGTAAGCAAATATTAAGTACACGTCTCTTGTTTTACAACTTAATGTGTTCATCGTTTGTTCACACACACACACACACACACACACACACATGCACGCTAACCCGTGTTTTCTTTGCTTTGGAATTAAACAAATAAATATCATAAAAGTTGTTTTTGTTATAGAAGCTCTCCTATCTCACAATCCGACTTTTTACATATTTTTCTTGGTTTTGAGCTTTATAGGCATATTTTTTATTATGTCTTTTTTTCCTATATATTTATTTACTATTGATGAAATTGACTTCTTACAGCGAAACGTCTATTTTAAAAATTGAGTTGCTAATAAGACCAAATATATAGAGAGAAATGTGTGTGTGTGTTTGTTTATGCGTGTAAGATAAAAGCCGATAAAAACCTGTATATGGAAAAAACTTGGTCTATATTAAATGACGATAGTTTATATACTTTTTTCTAGATATGTAAAAAACGTTGTCCCATCAGTAATAGCATTAAATCTAAAACATTAAATAAAATTGACAAGAATAGAGAAAAAGAAACGGAATAGAATGACGAGGAAAAAAAATGATTTCTGCAAAAAAGGTAAAATCTCGAAAATATAGAAATAGCTTCAAGTTTATACATGGCAGAACGATAAATTTGTTGCCATAAAGAAAACAACACTACATCTTCATTTAAAAAATGTTATTGAATAAAATCAAATCAGGTAAATATATTTGAATAAGGTACAAACTTGATTATATTTAACGCCTATTCATCTGAAACAAGACATATTGCCACTTGGACTTAAAAGATTACTGCGATACCATATCTACGTAAAAGATTACTGCGAGACCATATCTACGTAAAAGGTTACTGCTAGACCATATCTACGTAAAAGGTTACTGCGAGACCATATCTACGTAAAAGATTACTGCGAGACCATAACTACGTAAAAGATTACTGCAAGACCATATCTACGTAAAAGATTACTGCGAGACCATATCTACGTAAAAGGTTACTGCGAGACCATATCTACGTAAAAGATTACTGCGAGACCATATCTACATAAAAGATTACTGCGATACCATATCTACATAAAAGGTTACTGCGAGACCAATATCTACGTAAAAGGTTACTGCTAGACCATAACTACGTAAAAGATTACTGCGATACCATATCTACGTAAAAGGTTACTGCGAGACACTATCTACGTAAAAGATTATTGCGAGACCATATCTACGTAAAAGATTACTGCGATACCATATCTACGTAAAAGGTTACTGCGATACCATATCTACGTAAAAGATTACTGCAAGACCATATCTACGTAAAAGATTACTGCGAGACCATATCTACGTAAAAGATTACTGCAAGACCATATCTACGTAAAAGATTACTGCGAGACCATATCTACGTAAAAGATTACTGCAATACCATATCTACATAAAAGGTTACTGCGAGACCATATCTACGTAAAAGGTTACTGCGATACCATATCTACGTAAAAGGTTACTGCGATACCATATCTACGTAAAAGGTTACTGCGAGACCATATCTACGTAAAAGATTACTGCGATACCATATCTACGTAAAAGATTACTGCAAGACCATATCTACATAAAAGATTATTGCGAGACCATATCTACGTAAAAGATTACTGCGATACCATATCTACGTAAAAGATTACTGCGATACCATATCTAGGTAAAAGATTACTGCGATACCATATCTACGTAAAAGATTACTGCGAGACCATATCTACGTAAAAGATTACTGCGATACCATATCTACGTAAAAGATTACTGCGATACCATATCTACGTAAAAGATTACTGCGAGACCATATCTACGTAAAAGATTACTGCGAGACCATATCTACGTAAAAGATTACTGCGATACCATATCTACGTAAAAGATTACTGCGATACCATATCTACGTAAAAGGTTACTGCGAGACCATATCTACGTAAAAGATTACTGCGAGACCATATCTACGTAAAAGGTTACTGCGAGACCATATCTACGTAAAAGATTACTGCGATACCATATCTAGGTAAAAGATTACTGCGATACCATATCTACGTAAAAGATTATTGCGAGACCATATCTACTTAAAAGATTACTGCGAGACCATATCTACGTAAAAGATTACTGTGATACTATATCTACGTAAAAGATTACTGCGAGACCACATCTACGTAAAAGATTACTGCGATACCATATTTACGTAAAAGATTACTGCGAGACCATGTCTACGTAAAAGATTACTGCAAGACCATATCTACGTAAAAGATTACTGCGATACCATATCTACGTAAAAGGTTACTGCGAGACCATATCTACGTAAAAGAGTACTGCGAGACCATATCTACGTAAAAGATTACTGCGAGACCACATCTACGTAAAAGATTACTGCAAGACCATATCTACATAAAAGGTTACTGCGAGACCATATCTACGTAAAAGGTTACTGCGAGACCATATCTGTGGGAAGTTGGGAAGCGAGATATATATTTGTGTTTCATTTAAATTTTCACGTGTTACCACAGTGGTAGCGTAGTGGAGTGCACTATCAGGGGCAGTAAGGCGATTCTTTCCCTGCACTACGCAAAGGGAGACCCTTGGGCAAGGTTTAATACCTACGTATCCCTCGATCAAGGTACGTGAAATCACTGGAGGCAGGTGATGGATGAACTATTTAGCAGCCTGATGGTTTCTTTCGGAATTGGTTCATTCTTCCTTGTGTTAAGCAAATAATATTGATTGAGGTACAATGGCTAATATAGATTACCCGCTCTTTATGAGCACTACCCCTATATTAAGTAATTGCAACCTACCATAGGTATTATACCGCGAAGAACGTGGTGAAACAGTACAAATTCAGATAGGATAAAGTCTGGCAAGAAACTATTACAGTAGAAGACTTTCCGCATCTAAACCGTCTATATAGAAGGACTACAATTTGGCTGCTTGTCGGGTTAGCCGGCGTATTTACGTTACGGGGCACACGTGATATAAGTTCGGAACACTTTTAAACAGGCACAGCGATGCAACATCATGTCGATGGGAGAGGCGTTTGGGTTTGGTTGATTGTTTAAGGGTAGAATTACTTTTTGGGTCCAGTCTAAAGGAAGGAGAATGTAGTAGTAGACGCACCAACAATACCTGATGCAGAGACGAATGGTGGCTTTGTGGAGAAACAAGATGTTGTCATTTGTGAGTAGCATAGTAAAAGGATCCCAGTTTCTTAGCAGCACTCTTGGTAATATCTGCAATGTATTTATTCCGATTCATGTTGTATGTGAATGTCAAGGTGATGAGTTTGAACAATGAAATTTCGATAAAGTGTTAGTAGTCTTGGCAATCGGTGGTTGGAAAGGTCTCTTTTAATTGTTAACGGAAAGAAGTTTAGCATGAGCAGTATTTAATCTTACCATTCGTGTTCATTACCTATCAAAAGATTAAAGGTGAACAACTAGAATATAGATACGATTGTATTTTGTATCGTGCATTTCAAATATCAATAGAATATTTAAGTATATAAAGAAAATTAAAATATCAGATTTGTCACCAGAAACTTATCTTTAAATATACCGAAAATATATTTGTATACAATTTTTACGTAATAAATTTTATTGATACAAATAAGTTTTCTTATTAAAAATTAACTACAATATCAGTATATTTTATTGTATATGTATTCACTGAGGATTGACAATTTGTGTTGTCGCATCAAATGTGCCGACTTGCTGTTGTGTCTTTATTTATCTTATATCGCATTTTTTCAATCGTCAAAAATGGTTATTCTTTTTATCTGATGTTTAAGCTTATATTCAAATTATCATTACTCATAAAAACGACCCCGAAACATAATAAGGTATAGTGTTTGATAGTATTCTCATGTTGTGTAATGAATATCTTAAAATGTGCTTTATTCAACGAGTATAAAGTACGATTTTTGCATCAGATTTTCGATTTTTATTGTAATTCTTGATCTGAAGATTAATCTTTAATCTCTTTTAATACATAATTTCCTTCAGAATTTTGTGGTCTGATTACAATCAATTTGCAAATGCATACAACAAAACTAAAAAAAACTTTTATCAAAAAATACCTATTAGTTTTGCAGCTAATTAGATACACAACAAAAGAATGGAATTCATACGTTGATTACTTTATATAAGAAATATTTGTACTTTGAATGTCTTCCAAGATTGTTTATTGACAACGATTTTGCATTCATATATTGCTCTTATTTAATTTACAAAATCTAAAACTTACCGCTCGAATACAAAATATGTTTCATAATTATTAATTTCCCAAAAGCTGACTTTGAAATCCTTTCTCCAAGTCAGTCGCAGTCGTGACGTGTGAAAATGCCCTCCTGTCTTGCTAGAAGCGCTTAGTGTCGGGTTATCGGGTTCGGCGCCCAGGAGAATATAATCAACTATAGTTAAAGTTGTGTCGATTTCATTTCTGGTCATTACGAGTTTTTGTTAGTGCTGTATGCGATGGTGGATATATGAAGGCACAATGCCTCCGAGCAAGAGATTCCGTTCCCGTGATTAGTGAGGCGTATATAGAGAAAAATAGAGGGAGAGAAAGAGGGGGGGGAGAGTTCGTGTTCGATAAGAAAACAAGCATGTGATAAATAAGAAAACAACAATAAAACGTTAAGGAAAAAATAGACAAGAAACTCACTTGGACGTAAAGATGTCTCAAGAAATATGAAAGGTTTTTAGTGGTCCGAGTGGGCAGACGGAATCCAACTTATATTTGTACATAATTTACGCAGTTCAAACGGAGAGCAGGCATACGTAAAAACTGGTGATAAATAATAAAAGAACAAATATTCAGGATAAAATATGTATTACTTCATGTACATAAGATGTTTTTGTACAAGAAGAATTTTTACGTTTTGGCAGGAGAGAATGAGTCAGTCGTATAATAACGGCGTTCGGCAGATGTTAGATTGGCTAACATTAGTTAACGAGTTGCTAACACCGCTTACACCAATTTCTAGCCCCGTGGGAATAACAGACAAAACACATCTGCCAGATGATAGATATGTTCGGATATAAAATTCTTAAAGCACCATACTCCAATTTATATCATCTATTGATGGGTCATTCAAATGCAACTCACTAAAGTGAACGAGTTGGTAGCAACTACTAATTGATAGTTTAAATAAATTACTAAAATAGTATACAAATAAAATAGTTAAATAAAATAAATACTTTTGTTTGGTGCATGCATATGTAAAGAAAAAATTAGTAGTGCATAGTCTTATTAGAAATACGACAGCTACATAAGAACGCGACTGTATGTTATTGTTTATATAAATATATACATATACACACGTACACACAGATATGTGTGTATATATGTAAATATATATGTGTGTGTGTGTGCTTGTGTTTATGTGTGTGTATGTGTCTTTGCGTGGCTGCGTTAATAATAACAGAAATAGTATGCGTGTACAATGTTCGCGCTCGCTGTTTATCGAGATGCATGGCTAAAATATTATAGAAAATTATAGAATTTCGTCAGAAGACCCAATAAAATATCCACCGTTGATTTTTTATAAGTGGAAGATTTCTTTCTAAATCCATTGTAGGCAGTGGGGTAAGTCCTAAATGATTAACAAACTTTGTATTAGGTTTTTCTCTGCACCTTTGAAATGTTTCGTCTGGTAACTAGAAAAGCACGTATTTTGCTCGCTAACAATTGTTTGACGGAATGGAGGTATATATATATATATATATATATATATATATATATATATATATATATGTATATATATATATATATATATATATATATGTATATATATGATAATGCATTTAAAAAACATTTATATATGAAATTGTGTACGTAAATTGTCAAATTAATAAAAAGAGATTGCATAAATTTTCTCCAAATTGTTAAAGAAGAATGAAGTATAGAAATAAATGTGTGAAAAGAGTGCATTACTTTTTGATATAGGGCGGGGTTTAAGATCGGCGAAATGGATACCAATACGCACTCTGGAATCAGCCAGGTTGAATTCAAATCCAATATGATCTATCGTGCATAGAAACATATTATTCATAATAATTACTAATTTAGATGCGTCTGCACTCATCTACAAGAAGCACGGTCCGTTTGTCTGTCCGGCTTAAGTTTGAAACAGCATAATAATCGTTAATAGCGTAGACCGAATGGATGCATCTCAAACCCACGTGTTCTTGTATTATTTAGTATGTCTACAATTAATTAAATGATATTATAAAGTTTCATTTCACTAGGTATGAATCTAGTGTCTCCTGACTAAGAATAAGTTACTTGTGGACTTGCCTAACGTGTTATAGTCCAATAGTTGCTCCCTATCCCAGTATGTACGCAATTTTCTAACAAATAAAAGTTCCAAAATTAAAACTAAAAATATGTCCTGTATTACACTAGATCATCACCACCACTACTACCGCCACCACCAATCATCATGGGCTAAAAATTAAAAAAAAATACCCTTGCCATTCTCTCGAATGGTCATTTGTGTGAATCAAGCTGCATGGTTGATTTAATGAGTACGTTTACTATTGAATCGTTTCGTATCCATTGTGTTCTGGTACGATAAAAGTCAGTTAGGAAAGATATGAAATCACAATAACCATAAAAATATGTATAAGTTACTTATTAAACTAATTATGTACCAATAATCTTCTATTCTGGCCTTCGGGTTGGTATCAAATTATTGTATATGTTCTATGTTCGGTCACATTATGTGACCTTCTCCTTGACTGAAACAATTTTTATATTTGTCTCATGCAGTAAGCGTTTTGAAGTACTGAATATTCTTCACTCATAAAACGACTTTGTGTCTTACTTTGTCCTCGTAGGAGGGGGTAGTAAAACTGGACTCCAGGTATTGTAAATCCGTATTAAATGATCCACAAATTGTGTTGTATACCGTAAACCAGCTGTGAATAATGTTTCGCTCTCAATACCACAACGCCAATTTTAATTCTTGTTAATATTAATATTAATCTTATTAATCTTACGATCATGATTATTGCTAATTTTCTAGAAGCTCTCACTCAAGTAATTACTAATGGTTATTCAATTGCAGAAACATATGTTTTTCACCACAGATATACAACATGCTTCACTTTATCAATCTTCCTTACAACACAGTTTTTGTTCTCCTTTTATCAAGCCTTAATTTTAAAAAAGGTCGCTTCCGGTTTGGCGGTGGTCGGAACAGTATAAACGTTAGGTTTTACCCCATTCTTTTCCTCCTTTGCGGTATGGGTTCGAGCCTGCCTTCCTACTTCCACATTTCTTTTTTGTTCAACCGACACATCCAAACACCCGGGCAACGCCGGGCTGTGCTAGTATATATATAAAAGTGAACCTCTGTGTGTATGTGTGTGTCTTTGTGTGTGTCTGTGTGTGTGCCTCCGTACATTTCCCTACGCAATAACTCTGTCAATTTTAAGCCTACAGATTCGAAATTTGATATACAGGGTACCGAGATTTGGGAAAATCGATGTGATTAATTTTCGAACAGAAATTTGGCGATTAAGGAGACAAAGTTCAACGATTTGACCTTTGAGAACTCTACAAAACTCCTCCGACAATTTTGAGTCTACTCACTTGAAATTTTAGATATAGGTTCCTTGGATATGGATCTAACTTAATAACTTGATTTGAGCCCAAAACAAGAAATATTAAGGGGTCATAATAGGGGTCAAAGTTAAAATAAATTGACCTCTGCGGTCTCTTCCAAATTACTCAGACAATTTCTGGTCTAAATATTTGAAATTTGACATAAACGGTATTCAGAGATAGGGAAAGCTTTTTTATCAGTTTGGGTCGAAAATTTTCAGTTACCAATATATAAATGTATGCATGTAGGTTTGTTTGCATGTCTGCCTTAAACTTTCAATAGAGGCGACGGATTTTACCAAGATTAGTATCGTTTTAAAGGTCCACCATAGGACAAATATCGAAATATTGGCTAAAAACGTAAATATCTTCCCTTTCAACTAGGCACTTTTCTACAGGGGGAGTGTCACTTATTTCGCCGATATTTTTGAAAGTTATCCTTTCCTTTTATCAAGCATTAATTTTAAAAACTATTGCTACCGGTTTGGCGGTGGTCGTAAGAGCATAAACGTTAGGTTTTACCCGTTCTTTTCCTCCTTTGCGGTACGGGTTCGAGCCTGCCTTCCTACTACCACTTTTTTTTTTGCTCAACATACACATCAAAACACCCGGTAACGCTTGGCTGAAAGGCCAGTATTTTTATATATATATATATATATATATATATATATATATATATATATATATATATATGAATGATCATTTTGGACAATTTGAAACTTACCTGTTGGATTGGAAATCTTTAATTCGATCGTGTTTGGATTTTACCATTCTTGGATTTTTTACCCTTCACCGGACTATCAATTCATGTGAAATATTTTTATCATTTTTCTTTTACCTCCTATTCCCCTTACCTCACCCTTTTTTTTAACCAAGTAAGATCTGTGACTTACTTGTAGTTTCATTAAATACTTTTACATGCAAAATGCGATTCCGCATTTTGCTAATTCCTGACCTCTGATGAGAAGGAGAGTATTTCTTCGAAACTCCCCGGATTAAGGACTATCCACTTATCTTGTGCTTTCTTTTTAAAATTAAATATGTTTTAACTCTTTTTGAAGATGTCTTTTAACATGTTTCATTAATCATTGGTTCATATATATATATATATATATATATATATATATATATATATATATATATATATATATATTCTAAGAAAGCATTGAGAAAAAGAAATGCTAAAAAAATTAAAAATGCAGTTTAAATTCCTGGAAAAAAGGAAAATAAATTTAACCTATCGCATAATAAGCACCTACATAATCCGACTTCAAAAAAGTTTATAATTACAAAAGAGAATTCAATTATATGAGGATGAAAAAAAGGCTTAACTAAAAGTTTTAAATAGAAATCGACTTAGCATTTGCATGAGCCGATTTCTCAAAAGTCTTCTATAAATATAAAAGCGAAAATGTGTGTATGTATGTATATTCGCTTTTTGTGTATGTCTGTAAAAAGCTTTTTTCAGAGAAGCAATTGGTCAGCTCACAACATCTTAAAACTTTTTATATCACATATAAATCATAATATCTACGAGATAACAACGGAGGTCGCCTGTCTATTTTATTTGCTCGAACTTGAAAAGATAGATATTCAACATTTTTCGCTCGCCGCATGTGGATTAGGCTTTTTCGTATAATAAAAGCGACACCAATTCTGGCTGTATTTTTCCGGTCGCGATCGCTGGAAATGTCCGAAAGCAATCAGATTTGATCAATGTGGAAATATTTTCCTTATATCAGACAATTGCTATTCAATTCTGACAATCTCCTTTTTAGTGGGAGCTGCCCCCCCCCAACATCTTGGGAAAATAAAAATAAAAAAGCGCTCCTGCAGTAAATGAAATACTACCCCGCAGTCAAAGTTGACCTCATTAAGTCATTAAAACGTGCACCTGCCAATTCTAAATACTTATATAAATTGAAACGTATCCAGCGTTAGTGTTTCGCGCTGGCCGAATGGTTAACGTCGCACATTTTTCTTTTCACACTTTAATTTCCAACTTTGCCTCAAGGGTTCGGGTTCGATCCTCATACTTACCTACCAAAATATTTTTTTTATTTTTACCCCACCCCACCAGGAGTTTTCATTTACCCAAAACCACACACACCTCCAAACACACGGACAACCCATCCTCAGCTGCCTACCATGTAGCTGTTTCGGATATTTAAAAACAGTAGAGCTGTTAAATACATGGCTCTCCAATAATAATATCACTTCGCGAATAAGAAAATGTAGAATAATGTGGTTACTAATTCATACTAATATGTAAAAAATATAAAAATAAAAAATAAACTATAAATAATATAAGTAAATTTAACAAGATTTATTCTGCGACATGTCAACTAGCATATAAATGCTTTGAGAATAAAAATGTCCAAAAAAGGGCAAATAGATGGGAGGAAGGAAACCTAGCTATACATACCTAAAAAACATTAAATATAGTCAAAAGAATCTTTGAGTAAAAAGAAATGCAAAAAATAAAGAATGCAGTTTAAAAGTAAATTTAATAAATTGGTAGACCAATACAAAACCTTCATCAAAAACGTGTTTTCTTTTTGTTTTCGAGTGTACTGAAAACGAATCGTGCATTTAAATTTTCCGCAAATAAGTCTATTTTTTCGGGTATTAAGCAATGTAATGCAAGCGTGCGCATTTTTATTTCATACCTGGAAAAATACTTGTTAACGGAAAATTTAAATGCGATATTCGTTTTCAGCACACCCGAAAACCTATGGAAAATAAGTTTTTAAAGTAGGTTTTGTGTTTTTCAACCAGGCCACAATAAACACAACCCCTAAAAAAAATAATACATCCCTCCGAAAAAAGGTGGCCATAAAGCGGGTGCTCATTTTACGTTAAATCAATACAGAAACGTGGTCACCCGCTTTTTGAAACTATAATTGTTTTATATCTTCGAAATTACTCGTTTCCTAGAATTTCAAACTTCATTTTTTGTTTCAGAAACTTCGGAAACCTTTAAAACTAGTAAAAAGAATTTTGGTTGGGGGAATACTGCACGTTTACCGAATCATTTTATAGCTGTAAAAAGCTGTCAAACATAGGCTCTAGATGATGGATTGCCATCTAAATGTCAAACATAGGGGCAGATATTACATAGCCCTCTAGACAATTCAGGTCATTACCTTTCTAACTAGCCGTCATTTGTTAAATTCTGATCAATAGTCGCTGAGATTTGGAACTGATAAAATGCCAAAAAGGTGGTATATCTGTATACATATATGGATACATACATACTCGTAGGCAACATGAAATGCTCTATATTTTTGTTCTATGAAACGAAACTACATTAATATTTGCAGGCCTTTTGAAGATTTTCATACTATTCTAAGGTTAAAATTTTAAGACAATTGGTAAAAAAGAACCTATAATTTCAAACCAATAAAATATGCCCAAGTTTGCCTACATTTGTATATATATATATATATATATATATATATATATATATATATATATATATACAGAGTCCTCGCAGGCTGCTTATATATATATATATATATATATATATATATATATGTGTGTGTGTGTGTGTGTGTGTGTGTGTGTGTGTGATTTGCAATGTGTGTGCATTTGTATGTGTAATTAATGTGTGTGTTATAAATGTTAATATTAACCAGAATCTTGTGTCATTTATTTTAAAAAGGGTATGTTAGATTACGTTTTTGAATTTTTGAGATGAGGATTGGTTATTCATATTATTTTGATTCATCGGACTACTGTTCTCATCTTGAGTGCAATTTTCACAACCTCCGACCTTCTTCAGGTGTATCTTGTCGAACTTGGAAATGTTTCTGTCGAACTCGGGAATTTGGACGGAATTTCGAGCGGAACCCTTTGTTTACTTCACGGGGGTAGCGTGCTCTTGTTCCACCAGCCATGACTGGATAGAGGTCCTAAGTAATTCGCGAATGTAGATTTCGGTCGCCCACACTGAGGATTGAACCTTCGACCTTCAGGAGAATATCACTTTTACAATTGATTTTTCCCACTGCGCCACGGGTCCTTGCGGACAATTTTAGTATGAATTTTAGGAGCCATAAACCTATTTTTATTTCTAGTTGTAAATATGACTATTTATTACTAGTTATTACTATATATTACTGTATATCTATCTCTATACTTATTACTTGTATATATTAATGTTTTTACTTATTACTTGTATATATTATCTATTGTTTATAATTACTGGTTCCCATATCGTATTGAATTCTATACTAGGTCTGCTCAGCAGTTGGTTATTCCCCAGCATGTGTGCTGCTTCTTTCAGTCGTCTTACTCTCCACCGTTCCTCTCTGTCTATAATTTTTACTTCGTCCCATAATGGTAGATGGTTTCCCTTTTCTTTCCAGATATGGTCAGCTATACCTGACTTTTCAGTTTCTCTACGTACTACGGCTTTTTGATGTTCTTCTAACCGTACTTTCAATGGACGACACGTTTCACCTCTATATAGTTTTCCACATTTACATGGGATTTCATATACACAGTTCTTAGTCATGATTTTTTCTGTAGGGGACTTGATGTTAGATTACATACGACACTTCTATTAATTACTTGTTCTTTATATAATTTATATATTGAAAATGCGTATCCTCTTTAATATGTTTGAGATAATTATTGCTTACATAATTTTACGAGAAAGATTTTTTTTATCCCCGTTTTCTATTTGCAATTATATATTTCACAATATTCAATACAATATATTACTAAGACTCGAATGAAATTTTTCTTTGGAAATAACACTCACGCTTATAGTAAAGGAATTGATTCAATACACAGACCCATATATTTTATTAATTACCAAAGTATAAACTTTCATAATGTTTTATAAACATTTGTATTATGTAAATTTTAATGGAATATTTAAAATCTGTGTGATAAATAGAATTATTGGAGTTGTCGAACTATGTATATGATCTACTAGCAGGACCTGTTAATCGGCGTTGTCCGGTGGAAGACCCCCCTCCTCTATCGCAAAAAGTAAACTACGGTTGTATGTGGTGGCCACTGCCACCTTGAACAATTGCAGCCACTGGCGGCTATGGTCGAAATCTAGTAATCTGTTTTTCACTGGCGATTAGTGATGGCTTGGGGCGATACCATGTTGTTAATGTTTGAAATAAACATATAAGCAAAGGGAATGCGTAAATCAGTATGAATTAATAAAATTACGAGAAATGGTCCATTAGAATAATAATAGAATAGTAAAAACAGAAGTTTTAGAGATTAGGGATTCTCGCTGCATATGGACTGTTTAGAGTGATCGAAATCAGTGGTAGCAGCTCTAGCTGTTTCTATGGCGTTTGGAATAGCCATCCGAAACTCCTCATGTTATGAACGGCTTTTGGAATAGACACCACGAACCTCCCCATCTCAAGAACTGCGTTCGGAATAGATACTCCCAACATCCCCATGTAAAGAACGGCTTTCGAGGTAAACAGCCCCCTTTTTGGGGAGGGAATAATTTCTTCAGATTTAACCGTGAAAGTCGTCGTCAGCATACCCACTCGCAAATACTACAAAAAAATGGGGTGTTGCAGTATCGGTAGAAGAGAAGTAGATTTGTTTATCGCGCCTGCATACAAACCTGACAATCAGTGAATTACAGTGCATATAACAGGTCGTTATATCTCTATAAGTACTTTTCTCCGCCAAATATAATGACATTTCCTTAATCAGCATAGTCGAAAACCTTTAAAAGTTGTCATTCTATAAAAAAAAATGTGGAGGTGGACCTAATGTACAAATTTACCCCCATCTCAAAAAAACAAAAAAAAATACATTTTTTTAAAAATGACGCGTGCGCAATCTCGAGAATCAATCCGGAAAAGCAATTTAAATAAAATACTCCATCAAATTCAATTCCCGGTATAATAAAATTTCTGTTACAACTGTAGCGTAGGTAATCGGCGAAAAAATACTTTACGTTATTTAAACCTGCGCAATCTATGACGATCATTACCGATTTAAAAATAGATTTTTCGGCAATATCATCTACTGGATTCGTACCTATTATGTTGTTTGAGTGTAATATTATATATATATATATATATATATATATATATATATATATATATATATATGAAATAGTTATATTTTAAAACTGTTAAACTATTTTCTGTTGCACATTCATATTTTTGAAACTGCTAAAACTGTAAAAAATGTTACACATTATTATCTTTTCATGTTTCTGTAAGTACACGTATGTTTAACATATATAAACAGTTTGCCACAATATATCAGATATTAAATTAAATAAACATAGTCAGTTGTAAAGATATATAAGTTTAATAATAAAAAAATCAATTAATAAATATTACGTATTTTTATATATTTTTATAATAAGGGTGGTGAAAAAATAAACATAATATCCCCATAACACTTCTAGTTTTCCTCAAGATCTGATTATTTTATTTCTTTAGAAATATTTCGGCAGATTTTTTGTGATGTATTAACCAAACATTTGAAAATCTTATTTCAATTTCATTTACATGATGTAAGAAATGATAAGAATATTAAATATTCATTTTTATGAATAAACACACCGGAATAAAACTAAAAATAATTCGCGATTTTTGTCTGCATTTCCCAAGAAAAAAATATCTCCAAATTAATAAAATAGAAACGATTTTTCTCTGACACTTTCAACATTATATGATAATAAGTAAACACTACCTATGAAAAACTTTTACGTTCACTACTTACAGTTAAATTGTGTTCTTAGCCAACAATGCATGCATTTTCTTCCTGTTTAATAATTCTTATTTTTTCCTAGTGGATATACACTTTCAAATACTTTATCTCACTGAGAGAGCAGCAAAGGCTTTAATCTAATGCAATTCACTCTTCTTCCGTAATTCCAACCCACCGCTTCTTTTTATTAATAAGTTAACTTTCCGCAGGTAGCATGTTTATTACTTGAATTTCTACACATTAATATTGACTGCATAATATATCAGCTTACAGATTCGTGTAAGAACCCTTCTCTTATTTTAATGCGCTAATGAAATAACAGTCTTACCCGAACCTAGCAGTCCAGAATACTTATTAAGACGTAGACGTATTTTTAAGAATAGTAGATCATAAAAATACGAACACTTCAACTAGAACCAACATGGCCGAATTCTTATACAAATACCAATAAAACAATGTTTTACATATGACCCTATTACATTGGCTTTTTTAATTCAGTTAAAACAGGTATAAATACTCCTTGTTCAAACGCAGGCATAAAACTTCATCGAAGTTCTTATATTTTCATATAGACCCGTTACATAATTCATTCGTACACGCCTACACAAAAACTCAACTGTTAAGCAGTGACCGGTACGGTAGCCCAAACGAATCAAAATCTACCGGAATTCTTTCGATTCCTTAAGAACCTTCGATGATTTTATGTGACTACAGATTACATTGAAAATTCACTATTTTGTTTCACTAATGTTTGACGAAGGACGTCTATTAAAGCATCGAACAAACTAAACAAAAAACGGACTACAATTTTATTAGGTTACGAGAATAAAATAGAAAATATGGAACGTACAGAATGTGGAAAATACTACTTATTGGGGATGGATTTACAAGTTAAATTATTTGTTTATAGTATTTGCTTTTATTACATTGTGAGATGAAAGTACAGATTGTTAATACAGAACGTGGTGCTTTCTTTTCTCGATTGAACTTTTAAGTTTAATTATTTTTTACGGAATTTGTGTTTATTAAGTGCTAGAGACATAAAACCAGGAGAATACGCTAGAAAGAAATCTTATAAGGAAAACGTTTCTTTATTAGGAGTTATGTTTGCATAATTTTTTACAGCAAAGAAACAAAACAAAAAAAACAAAAGCAAAAAAAAAACACTTTAATATTTTTCTGTAAAATAGTATTTAAAAGACTAACTTAATTTGCCTTTGGTAACATTTATTTGTTATATATTTGTTTTTTACCACTTCTTTGTTTGCACATTTGTTTCGTAAATTGTTAGATGAAAGTAGATAATAATTAGGCAATATCCCCATCCCTATTTTAAGAGTGGCTTTCTAAGTCATAATGCTATTATTTTTAACACAGTATGTAATGAATGATGGAAACATTTGTTATTTTTTTTAATAGAACAACAAAAAAAAAAGGATTTTTTTTTAAATGAAGTGGAGGTTTCTTTTACGTTAAATTTTACTGTGATGTAATCGCCCACTGTACCATCTTCGATATCTTTTATTATTTTTTTATGTTTATTTCTTTTAAATCCCCCTTTTAATCGTATTTTTGATAATATAGTAATGTAATATCCAAACATATTTTCAAGTATTTTGGAGGTGGGAGCAAGGTAAGATAGTCAATATTAACCGTGTTTTTTACTATGATTTTCAAGTTAAATTAATTTTGAACGGTAGTTGTATTTATTAAATTGTTAGATGAAGGTATAGTAATATGTAATTATGCATACAACCTACTAGTGTTAAAATGGGTAAAATGTGTTTTCCTTGTAAGGACATGTTCAATTTTGAACGGTACCTTGCGTTTAGTAAATTGTTATGTTAAAGTATGGATTGATTTCATTATCTCCTAAACCTTTTCATGGGGTGTTAAATAATTACGTTATAATTTTTAGATTTTTACTTTTTGTTTGTTCAATATGATTAATAATTAATTAAGATTTATTTATTACTAATTAAGATTTAATTATTTCTGCTTACTTGCCTCCACACAAGACCAAAGTTTGACAGTAGGTCAGTTGTTAATGTAAAAATATACACCCAGCTCTCCGAAAAGTGGAAGAAGGTGAAGACTTTAAGTTGGAACAAAAATTTAAAAAAAAAAAATTTTCTAGAGTTAGATTAGCTTTTTGGATTTGGGGTTTCTCCCTGACTTTGAACAGAAAAATTAAGAGGAGCATCAAAACTACTAGACGTCGTTTCTAGAAAAAAGGCTAAGGAAGAATCTATTCATAAAACAGTCTCCGGATATATATTATATGTAGCAGAAGGCAAATATTCCTGAAGAATATCACATTTTTACAGGTATAATCTCCTCGCGGAAAACAATAAGAATATTGATTTCATTATTTTCCAAAATTGCTTGGTTAACATTTTATAATTGTTTTGATTGTGTGACTTATTTTTGATTGTGTGTATTCAAAAGATTATTTTTGTACGTGATGGCACACTATATTTCATTCATTATTAAATGAGATCTGAACAAATTATTTTATTTAATAAAATCTGAACCAACTATATTAGACCTTCCCTGAATATTAACGTTATATATGCTATAGTAATATTTATTTTGTGTTTATCGTGAACTCGAGAACAAAACAATACAGATAAATTCAGTATTATTATCTGGAAAAATAATTACTTCACTTTTAAAATTTATAACTTGTTTAACTATAAATAAAAAAAACATTCTGGAAAAAATTTATTTTTAAAATATCTAGACTATTTCTATTCTATTCTCTCTAGACGCACCGTTTTAAACAAAGCACTTTGAGGCTTTTTCTGTTTTCTAATTCTCAGACCTTATTTCGTTATTCATATTTACGCTTTATTACATCCATTTATAAATTATGCCTATAAACATAAAAATATTATAGCTTCATATAATACACACAATATGATCACGTCAGCGATTTTATGGCAAACATTGGAAGTCCCAACTTATCACTTAATACAAAAGAATACATTTCCATTAATTTACTAGACTCATATGAGAATTAGCACGGAATTAAATTTCATAATTTATATTTTGGGGTGTTTACCTGTAAACCAAATTAAATTTGTTGGTGTGTTTACATGTAAACAAAAATAAATTTTAAGCACATATTCATTACAAGAGAATACGTATTATATCTTAGTTAGAATGCTTTCGATTTCTCTATCCGGAAACGGGACGTGCTATTTTATCATGAATTTCAGTAAGCAAAACTTTCTTTTTAAATAGTATCAGGATAGTTATATAATACTGAGCGAACTGGACAAAGAATAGAATTTCAACCCAAAATTAATTAATTTAAGGAAGAAAATAATAATAATAATAATAATAATAATAATAATAATAATAATATATGCATAAGCATGTGTGTCTTAAGTATGTATATTTACGCTTTTAATTATTTTCGAATCGTGTTCTAAATAATAGTCTACAAAAAGCGTTAATAATGGTTACAGTAATTTTAAAACAAAAAGAAATAATAATATTATATAGAACTCATTGAATGTGAACTCACGCGAAACAACCCAAGTTGACCTAATAAAAAGATTTATTTAAATATCCTCAAAGATTGACAACAATGCGCATGAAAACACCGCAGAGTACAAAGATCAAAGTATATGAGAATGGTATAGAGCCAAATGTTTAATAAACTCACCGAATCATCATACTAAGGCCGCCTTTATTTTTTATTTTATTAATTAAAGGATTTTTCAATTAAAATCAAAATATATTTCATATTAATTATTGAAAAGAATATAAAAAATAGAAGCATAAATCAGCAATATATTAATTTATGTTTAACCTTTTTGAAATGCTAAAACGATTTCTAAACTGTGATTTCTTATATTATCAATTCCGTTTGTTTTGTGTCTTATTTGATCAGACGGAGACGTCAGTGGTTTTTATCAAGCATTAAATAAAAATATACAAATATTGAAAACATTCCCGACGAAGAATCTAACCTGGTTTCCCATCGTCTGTTGTATGATCTAATTATTTGAAAGGACATAACTCGAAGCAAATATCGATTATGCCCTGAGGCTACATGATATTCTCCTTTTTCACGCCTCATCTCTTGTGAACACTACCGTTTCCAACGATATGCCAATTTGCGACCATATCTCGTTTTCTTTACGTTTTTATTCGATCTAATGATAAGAACTTCGACACTAACCTTAAATACAAAGAATATGTAATATTACAAACGTTCGAAAAAGTAGTGTTTCCTCTTTTTTATGAACATCATGACATCGTTAATTCCAGCAAAGTTCCTCGTTTCGATGCGTAAGTGTCGGATGTTTAGATCAAAGATGTTTTTCATTAAAAAATAAAAATAATTTTGCAGCAATTATCATCGGGTAAAACAGTTAAAAACACTATATGTAATTCACAGGGTGCTTCTTAGTTGCTTGCGGTTTTTCGATCAAATTTGGTATAACAACGCTTTAATTGTAAACATTTAATCAAAAAACAAATGTGTTAAAAACTTGTAATATTATTATACAAGACCTGAGTTAATCAATGTTTGTTTTCTTAAGATTTTGCCTATATATTGTTATCATACAAAATTCAATCTTACATAATATTTGATATTGGAGATTCTTCCTGACTTAGTAGCTTTAATTAGCTATGATTTGCAATTTAATGACCATTTCATGTTGTTTGTCTCTCTCTATACTTACAGTCTCTATCACTCTTTCTCACTTGTTATCTCAAAATTAACAATAAAAGATGATAAAACTAACTTTAAAATAAAAGAGTCAAGCAACCCATTATAAACAGTAAGATATGCCACTAAAATTTATTAATACTATTAAAACAATAGCCGGAAAAAGAAATGAACAATGATTGTTTCCATTATTAGAAACTTTAGTTCGATTGGATTCTTCGTTTCACAGCAGAAGGATTTAAATAGTTTGCTTTTACGTACTTAATGCCGAAACCTAGCATACGTAACTTGTACTCATCAACCGCAGTTTTAGTATATTCTTATAATTTCATTTATCTCGTTGCAGTTGGCTTATTATTAGAATGTTTATCATCATCATCATCATCATCATCGTCGTCGTCGTCGTCGTTGTTGTTGCTGTTGTTTTTGTTGTTGTTTTCAAAAACAAAAAAGAACAACAATACTAGCAGCAGCGATAAACGACAGAAGAAAAGAGAAAGTTTATTTTGATTCTGTTTTATTTGGATATTTTATTTATTCTATATATTCTTATATTCGATATTTCATTTCGATATTTTCTTAACCTTGCTCATTTTCGGTTGGGAGTTTTGAAGGCGTCGATGTTTACGAAAAAAGAAAAAAAAAACCCAAAACAGTCCCATGCACTTATTATTTGTTATTACTGTTGTTGCTATTATTATTATTATTATTATTAGTAGTAGTAGTAGTAGTAGTAGTAGTAGTAGTAGTATTAGCAGTAGTAGTAATAGTAGTAGTAGTATTTCTATTACTATTGTTGTTATTTTATTACTATTATTATTATCGTTTTTATTGCTATTGTTGTTACTGCTATTATTATTGCTACCGATATTAGTGTTACTATTATTATTAATTTTTAGTTTAGTTTTATTGTTATTGGTAGTAGTAGTAGTAGTAGTAGTAGTAGTAGTAGTAGTAGAGGGGAAAGGTCGTAAGGGGATCTTTAACCTAGGTTGGTAACCCTCTTAGATATGATGTCTCGATAAAACTAAAACTTTCCTAACCCCATTTATGGGAGACTGGCAAATCAAAATATTGAAAATAATGACGTGAATGAGGCTGGAACATCTTGCGAAGGCCTCACGTCCGGCAGGTGTCCAACTGGTCAGCAAGGTGGGTCCTGTCGTCATCATACAACTGTTCGAATTTCTGAGGATGTTGGTAGATGTAGGGGCAGTGACATGAAGGGATTTGGAACAGGAAATGTCAAAAAACAATGGACTGATAGGGAAAGAAGAGTACTGTGGGAATGTTGTGTAAGAAGTGGAAGTACCAAATCTGGTGGATATATCTGTAAAGTGAATGGAGAGTGGGAATCTAGCGGAGAAGCAGCTAGGAGCGTGGCAAGTTTGGTATATCAGTTAAAACAGATTAAAAATAACAACCTACTTTCATTGATTGCAAGGGAAAAGATTGAGCGGTTGGTTAGGAATGAAATGAATAGCAAAAGTAATATCGATTGAAAATATCTGATGAAAGCAATGAACGTGTGGAAGCGCAGAAGGGAAATGTAAACGATGATTTGAGGGGACAACTGAGGGGGGAATGGAATGCTATGGTTAGGAGAAGTGACGAGGAGTTTGAGGGATTTAAGGCAGAATCAGTGGAAGGAGCAGATGTATGGAGAAGTAGTAATGACATTAGAGCTTTGACTTTTATAGAAACAAGAAGTACTTCAAAAGTTAAGAGAGGTTTTTCTTGGAGGTGAGATCATAGATAGTCCAAACATGGAGAGTGGCGATAGGCGTAAGATGAAAAGCGAGGTAAAAATAGTCCAAGGCGTAATTCACAACATCATAAGAAAGAACTTAATAGGCGTATGTATGCAGCGTCATACGTTGTTGCGTATGGTATTGGCTTAATACAGAAGAAAAAGAGGGAAGTGTAAAATAGAATGTCAGAATGGTAGAGACAGCTTGAGGAAAGTATTAAACGGTGGTGGAAAGACATTGGTAGAATCGAAGAAATCAGAAAAGGAGTTAAACTAGAACATAAAGCCAAGGACGAGCTTGAAATGAGGTATAGATTGCTGGGAAAGGGGACGATAACAGTTCCGCACTGGAGGTATGAAAATTAGAAACTTTGTTGGAAAACTTTGTTAGAAACTTTGTTGGTGCATTTCGGCAGAATAACCTTTTTCGCAACAATCAGTCTCAGCTGTATAAAGAATTAAATGGCAATAAACAGGCAGGAAATAACAACACTCCAAATGCAGATGATGCCAGGAAGTTCTGGAGTGAGATTTGGTCCGTCGAAGGGCGACATAATAAGAAAGCTAGATGGTTGGTAAAGGTCAGAACAAGGCTATCATGATTGCAGCAAATGGGGAACGTTGAGATAACCATTGCTTACGTGAAGGCTGGAATACGAAGGATGGCAAACTGGAAGACCCCTGGCCCGGATGGAGTGATGGGCTTCTGGTTCAAACAGTTCCAATGCCTTTATTTACTTATAGCTGCTGCCCTGCAAAAGGTTGTAGAGTCGGGAGAGGTACCTAAATTTCTTGTTAAGGGAAAGAGGGAACTGATTTTGAAGGAAAGCAAATGGACCATATGCCAACTATTACAGACCGATTACATGTCTACCACTAATGTGGAAGCTGTAAACCGGAATCTTTGCAGAAAAAGTTTATGGACATCTTGGGAGTAATGGTTTTCTTCTTGATAATCAAAAATGATACCGGAAAGGCACAAGAGGTACAAAGGAGCAAATAATGATCGATAAGGAAGTAATGCAGGATGCAGAGAGGAAGAAGATGTATCTGAGTGTAGTATGATTCCTCATTAATGGATTTGTGAAACACTATCCATGATCAAGGTTGCTGGGAATGTGATAGGACTTTTGACGACAAGTATGACTCAATGGAAAGCGGTGTTGACAGCAAACAGAATGATGTAGGTGCAGGTTTGCATGAAACGTGGAATATTCCAAGGAGATTCATTATCTCAACTTCTATTTGTAATGATAATAATACCACTGAGCATCGTCTTGAAAAAGGAAGAAGTTGGGTATAACTTTGGATTTGGTGGAAGACGCTTCGACCATCTAATGTTTATGGATGATTTGAAGATATTGGGCAGAAATGAGAAGGAGATGGAGAAACTGGTAGAGCTCGAAGACATCGAGATGGAGCTTAGGATTAGTAAATGTGTGGCGCTGATGACGAGAAGAGGAGTACAGTTTAATTCGAATGGAATAGTACGGTAAAATGGAGAAATTATAAAAGAAATAGAAGATACAGGGTATAAATATTTGGGAGTTCTGAGGCTGTAGGCATCATGAATAGAGAGATGAAAGAGAAAGTCAGGAAGGAGTGCCTTAGAAGAGTAAAACTAATTGCGAAGCCGAGATTGTATGGAGGAAACATAATGAAAGCGGTGATTACATGGACAGTCATTTTTTTTAAGATACAATGCGAGGATTATTTTTTTTTACAAGGAGGTCACCATTTATCAAGGCCTGGAAGCCACTCAGGGATAAGGGTTATTGCATGTACAGTACGTTGTGCGTAAGTGTTGAGATTTCATAAAGTGTCTATGTAAGGGGGCGGTTCATCAGGAATTTGTTTACGTTGAATTTGAAGACATCTAAGTTGTAGTCAGGTGGGAAGCAGGCAGACGGAACAGAGTTCCACTGGCGTGCTCTTCTAAGAAAGAAGCTGTGTTCATGGAATCTACGTTTTCATTTAGGCACAGACAGAGAGTGGGGAATATTTTTGACAGTGGCTTCAGCTAGACGGGTGTTTTTCGTAAAAGATTGGCGAGGGGCGACCAGAGATTGGAACTCAGACGAGCACTTGCCATGGAAATAACGGTAAAACAAATACAGGCTCGCAACGTCTCTTCTCTGGGAGAGAGGTTGCAGGGAAAAGAAAAGGGCATCCTCCAATAAGCCACAAAGTCTATTTTGTACTCTGTTAAGGCAGGATAGGCTATTTTTAGCAGCTCCTGCCCAGATATGGCAGCAGTATTCCATCCTTGGACGTACTTGGCTTGTATATAGATAGAGAATTGCATCAGTAGTGAGATATCTTCTGGAGCGGTAGAAGGATCCCACCATCTTTCCAGCGACCTTGGCAACAGACTTGATGTACGTGTTTCATTTCATATCAGCCCAGAAACTTGTCAAAATATTGAGCATCTCATGGGCGAGAGCCATTCATTACAAATGATGCCAGATGGGCATCCGAGCGTTGATGGTGTAAAGATAGGAGCTTGGTTTTAGATGCATTAAAGCTAACCAGCCACGTCTTCCCCCACTGAACTACACACTCGAGATCAGAGGAGAGGGAATCAGAGAGAACTTTGTCATTTACAGCGTTTGATGTGTTGCCTTAGATGGTCGTGTGATCAGCATAGATGTCAACAAATGATTTAAGTATGTGTTTAGGGAGATCATTGACGTAGATCAGGAAGGGAGTTGGGCCCAGGATGGACCCCTGACGGACTCCAGCATTAATACTGCAGGCCTCTGATTTTTGGTCATCAACCACTACTCTTATGAGCCTATCAGAGAGAAATGATTTAATGATAGAGAAAACATTTCTAGTTATACCGTAGCTGGAAATCTTTTGAAGTAGGCCTTTATGCCATACCTTGTCGAAGGCCTTCGATATGTCAAGTGCCATAGAAAGGTAGCCTTTGTCGATAGATTTACTAATTCTATGAGATATAACCGTTAGCACATCTCCGGTAGACCTTGCAGAACGGAAACCATATTGCATGTCAATAAGGACGTTATTTCTGCTGAGGTGGTTGACTATTTCTCTATTTAGTATGGATTCCAGCAACTTACTCATGACACACAGGAGACGTATAGGTCTGTACTGAGAGGGAGAGGACTTATCACCTGAGTTCTTAAATACAGGGCATACTGATGAGGTTTTCCAGGGTGTTGGAAAGCACTTCTCCTTAAGACAACGCTTAAACAGTTTTGTAAGTATGGGAGCAAGTTCAGGCTGAAGATTTTTTAACACTATAATTGGGATGCCGTCAGGGCCAGTTGCTTTACATGAATCAAGGTTCTTGATTATCTTAGCGACCTCACGCACAGATATTTGTATATTACCTAGCGTGTTTTGTGTTATAGGAGGAAATATGGGGAGTTGATGGCCTTCGTCGCATAGCTGACAGTTCTTGGCAAATAGTTTGGCCTTGTCTGCTGCTGACGAGATGACCTCTGGTCCATTAATAATGGTTGGGATTTTAGAATTGTCTGACAAATAATTACATATCATGGATATCAAAACAAGAAAAGTTTTCGCAATGTTGGGAGAGGATTGAAAAGTGTAAGAGATGGTGTTTAAGATGTCGTATGTAGTTAGAAGTGAGAAGTGGATGCTAAACGGTGTAGCCAAAAACGTGGAAGTATATGAGATCAAGGCTGAGTATGTGAAACGTATGGACAGAGAAAGGACAGAGAAATTGGCTAGGAAGAAAATGCACGAAAAGTTCTTCCAGGATGTAGCAGAAGAGACTGATAAAAGACCATTGCAATGGCTTAGATTACTGAAGCGTTTATTTGTGCAGCACAAGAGTAGGCATTAGGAACACGACTGTTCAAAAAAGTGGTTCTATGAGAGGAAGTTGCTGCCCCTCGCAGCAGGTTGTTTTGGATTGCCCCAGAGAGAGTACCGCAAAGGACACGATCGCATGGGACTCTGGGGGGCCTGCAAGAAGGTTGGGAGGAAGTGTGCTGGATAGTGGTTTAAGGAGATGCCTGGTGAAGTGAAAAAAATAAGGATGGCAATGTAGGGGTATGGTGGGACAAAAGTGTCATAACGACCAACGAGTTTGAACATAATCGTCCGGATTTGGTCGTCATTGACTAGATCTAAAAAATCCCTGGAAATTGCAGACTTCTCAGTACCATGGGGCAGGAACTTGAGAGAGAAGGAGAACGAGAAGTGGAGCAATTATGCTTTATTGACCTTGGATATCAGGCGTATACGCAGGGATAAAACACAAATAAACCCGGTCGTAGTGTGTACGCTAGGAGTAGTATCAAGTCGCCTAGAAGGACAATTGACAGAACAACTACCCAATGTTTTAAGCGGCCTTCAGACGTCTATTGATGGTACCACCAACATCCTTAGGAAAACCCTTGATCTTTGAAGCTCCTCGTTTGGAGCCGTGATTGAGGGAAATCCTCTGGAAATGAATCCTATCTCTTTTCAGGAAGACGTTGATAAACGAAATAATAATAATAATAATAATAATAATAATAATAATAATAATAATAATAATAATAACAATAATAATAATAATAATAATAATTATTATTATTATTATTATTATTATTATTATTATTATTATTATTATTATTATTATTATTATTATATTAAATAGGCAATCATTAACTATGCAAATGAACGACCGAGTTTTTTTTTTGTTTGTTTTTCGTTCGCATTTTATTAATTTCTTTCGTTGATAGTTTTGAACTTTTTTTTAAAATCCACCAATAGTTATGATTGGTGTATTCTTGTGTTTTGTTCACATTCGATCTTTGTGATCATCATAGTGCTTATATTTTGTTAATTTTTATAGTATCTAATTTAACGTTTTTATCTATTCGATATTTGATTATATTTTTTACGTTTTATTTATTTAACTTAAGCTTTTTATTGTTGTTTATTTAGAATAATTTCCAAGTGTCAGTTTGTTATATTTTTATGAGCAATTGTGTGTCGTTTAATTGTGCTTTTATAAGATAGATGGTATTTGAGTCGTTGTGTATTATATGTTTTTAGTTTTTCGTTTGGAATGCATTCCTTAAATAAACAAATAAGCATACCGTATATTAATTGGTGGTATTTGCATGTATATGTATGTTGTGTCAACTTGGAGCCAGAAATGTAGCTCAGTATTCTGATTGATTACACAAGGGAACACTCAATATGTTGCATTTAAAGAAAGACTTGTTTTTAGTCAATTTAAGTGGGCTGAGATCAAATCTGAAGTTAGTTTTATTCTGCAAGCTACATATTTTATGCAATCTTTGATTTTTATTAAAAAAGAAAAAAAACGAGCATTATTATAGGATATTGCAATGTCAGCCACAAAACAGTATATTTAACAAGGCAAAAGAAACAGAACAATAAAATTTGATTTTAGATTAAAGTATACCATTGTAAGAAGTGCCATATGTTTTTCTGGAAAAGTTTCTCAGAAAACAGTCTTTATCGCAACGTGAGATAAGCGTCATTCACAACGTTCTTCAGATAAGAGTCAATCACATCTAAGAACGCTTATCACTTTCTGTCTGAGCAGTATTTTAGTCAGGCAGGAATTTGCGTTTGTAACTTTTGCGTTTGTACACTTCATCTGGGCAATCTCGTTTAATACTCCAGCAGTAGTTGGGCATCATACTTTTGTCCCAGCGACCTTGGTAGCATTCTTCCATGATCTTTAGGTCTTGGTGGAACCGCTCTCTTTGTTCGTCACTCACAGCCCCCAGGTTTTCACGGAACTGGTCAAGATGGCTGTTCAAAAAATGAAGCTTGATGCTCATGTAGCACGTGAGAGCACGAAAAGCGAGGAGCATTCTGTTCACAAGTTCATTGTAGTTCTCTGGCTTGTTGTTTCCCAGGAAGTTCTGAACGACTGCCACAAAGGATAACCATGCTGCTTTCTCCAAGGCGGTCATCTTGGCAACAAACTGATCATCACGAATGAGGGTTCGAATCTGTGGGCCATCAAACACACCTGCTTTGATCTTCTCGAACGACAACCCTGGTATAGCTGTGATGATGTGTTGGAAACATTCACCTTCGGTATCCAGTGCCTTGACAAATTGTTTTATCAAACCTAATTTGATGTGCAGAGGAGGAAAGATGATCCTATCTCTGTTAACAATTCGGTCATGTGTGATATTTGGCATGCCTGCTTCAAGAGTTTCACGAACAGGCCAGTCCTTCTGGACCCAGTGTCTGTCTCGTGCTCGACTGTCCCACATGCAGAGGTAACATGGAAACTGGGTGAAACCTTTCTGTTGACCAAGAAGGAAGGTTACCATTTTCAAGTCTACACAAATGATCCAGTTGTGCTCATGATATTTTAAGAAGTCCATGACCATTCTGATGTCATCATAGTCTTCCCGCAGATGAACTGAATGACCGACAGGCACTGCCCCGTAAACATTGCCATTATGCAAAAGAACACACTTGAGACTGCGCTTAGAACTATCTAAAAAGAGCCGCCATTCAGTTGGATCCTAATGAGGAACACTCAGTTCTTTGAGAAGGCCTGGGATATCATGGCAATAAACAAACTGCCTGTCTTCTGAAAAGAAGGTCACAAAAAGCTGGTCACACTTTCTGTTATATGATACTTTAACAGTGTGATCAACAGCACTTTTATGTCTAATATACATTATCAGACATGTACAATCAGCACGGGAATAAGGAAATTCCTTGCAAGTAAAGAAATATTTGACAACAGCAAACTTATTTGCCTTGTAATCTTGATGCCAAAAGCTCAGCTGCTTTCTTTGAAATACCTAAATCCCGAACTAAGTCATTCCGTTCAGTCTGATGAAGAGGCCTGGGGACTGGGGGAGATTCAGTCTCTGAAGAACATTCCTCGGGTTGTTCCCACTCAGTTTCTGGTAATTCATTGTCACAACTGTCTTCCTCGTCCGTGTCATGTCCAATGTCTTTATCGTTTAATGAAGGCAAACCTTTGAAAACTGGAACAGGAACTTCTTCAGAGTGCGGAGCAGGCCGAATAGCTGTGGAAATGTTCGGATATACGATCTTATGCCTGTTTTTCTTGCCCACACCCGCTGTGTTTACTATGCAGAAGTAGCAATCAGTTACATGGTTGGTGGGTTCTCGCCAAATCATTGGAACTCCAAAAGGCAGACCATTGCGTTTTCCTTTGGTACAGCTTCGGAGCATTTCCTCACAATTGTGGCACACAACATGAGGAGCCCGTTACTTGTCTTGGTCACCAAGATGAACTTCAAAATAAGCCTTGTAGGCTCGCTTCACAAACAAGGATATGTTACGTCTCTGATGATGGAGTGTGTAGCAACCACCGATGTAACAGAAGGCATCAGGCTCGATGAGGAAGCCATGTTTAATCTGGAAAAAAGAAGGCAGATAAAAATATTAGAATCAATCTATGTATATAATCTCAAAATGCTTAGATTTGGGTTACGTAAGTTCATATTTAGACTATTTCATCTCAAATTGCATGAAAACTAGAGCTTATGGAGAAAAACTAATTTCAGATTTGAAATCAGCGCCTAAAAATCCTGCAGAATCAGTTTAAAAATCAAATGCAACAGAAAGTTAAAAAATAGTGTTCCCCAGTGTTATTTTTAATAAAGAAAACGATCTTTAAAATTTAACGAAAGGAAAAGCTTAAGCGATTTAGATCGTTTTTTCAGTTTCAGCAATTAATTTTATCTTATTCTATTGAAGGCGTCCATTGTCTTGAAGAGGTTCTACTATTTATGGTTCTGTCCGAAATATATTTGCGAATATGTAGCCAAATAACTTATGTATAAATATATCAGCACTTTTATGTCTAATATACATTATCAGACATGTACAATCAGCACGGGAATAAGGAAATTCCTTGCAAGTGAAGAAATATTTGACAACAGCAAACTTATGCATGAAACAACGTTAGATAACAGTGAACACTCCGCATAAATAAGATCCAATGCTACAAACATTATTAGGAAGGTTTGGAACAGGAACTACAAAGTTATATTCTGCAGACTATCCAACATAAACAATCGTAATTTTTTCTTGGGACTCTTATACAAGATTTCAATACAAAAGCCCTCCTCTGCAAGATATTTAATAGAAAATCAGTTAAAATTAGCTACTCCTGCACCAAAACATAGAATTCTATAATACGTTCGTACAACCAGAAAATATTAGAAATACAACCAGAAAATATTAGAAATACAAACAGAAAATACGAATGTTCTGAACTCTAACTATCAAATCAAATGACATTTAATGGCAATTGCAAAGTAGAATGTGTTTTGTACAATGGGACTATTCATATAGAGAGTATACATTGGTATAAGAATTCTCTGTTCACATAAACTAATTTCTGAATCTCAAAAGAAAAGAACGGGGGTAGATACGCAGTAGTGATCTCGTAATGACGAGGGATTTATGCTGGTTGCCACATGGTCCATTTTATATAAGTGCAGCACTCCAAAGGAGCTTAAACATAGATGCAATCTTTGCCTGGAAAAAAGATAAGAATACTGCAATATGAACATAAAACATCTATAATATTAATATACCCTGTATGTTTAATATATGTATGTACGTATGCATGTATGTATGCATGTATGTATGCATGTATGTATGTATGTATGTATGTATGTATGTATGTAAAAATGTCTCGCAAAAACTTTCGACAGAGGCGACGGATCTATACCGTTTTGAAGTCGACCGTTCGAACAAAAAATATCAAAAAATTGGCAGAAAACCTTGATGCCTTCACCTTCAGCTGGTCACTTTTCTACAGGGAGGGTTCGCTTTTTTCGCCGATATTTTCGAAAGACATCCCCTATTTTCAATTGACTAGCCTTAATTTAAACATGAATCAATTCTGGTTTGGCGATGGCCGCAACAGTAAAGGCGTTACATTTTTTTTTCGCGTCCCTTTCCTCCTTCGTGGTACGGATTCGAGCCTGTCTTGTCTACTACTACATTTTTCTTTTAATTTTAGCTCAACACACAACTGACAACATCCGGGACACGCCGGGCACCCATGCTAGTTTTAAAAAAAGAGGCAAATTGATGGTCAGATGCAGACATAGGCACACATTTAAGATCACAAGCCCATAAATCAAATAATTTTTGCCCATGCTATCCCCTTGTGTAAGATCGTGAGAATTTATCTTCTTAAAATTAAATCGGGGTCAACCCTTCCATGAGCAGGTATTATTCTGTTGTACAGATGGATTCCAAAGTTATGTCTTTTAGAGTTGGTTATATAGCAGATAATTAGGTAGAATGGGATATATATATATATATATATATACTGCTGCTCAAAAAATTCAGACTACTTAAAAATCTTTAAAAAGAACCCTTCTTTAAGGATAGATTTTAAACTCTTCAGACTTAAGGTTGCTAATACTACAATCTAAAAGGTCATGGAAGCAAAAAGATACATTCCAAATATTTTATTTAATAATTTGCATTTTTATTAAATTAGACTTTTTATGCATGATCAAAATTATAAGACCAAGGGTATAAATTGTTAGATTTACTGTAATTCTAATATTTTTAGTTCAGTTAGAGATTAGCAATCACTGTGTAAAGGTTCCCATGCCTAAAGCAAGAAAATTAACCGAAGTTGAACACTCTCGAATTCTAGGATTCCATAAGCAATGTTTGTCACATCGAGCGATATCAGCTAAGGTAAATCGCAGTAAAACTGTTATTTGTAACTTTCTAAAGAACACTGAGAATTACGGAAAAGCAAAATCCTTTCGTATTCCCCCCAAAATGTCTCCTGCATTGTGTAGGAGAATCAGACGGGTTGTTATGAATGACAGAGGACTTTCTTCTAGTCAAAATAAGGAGGTTACAGATGCTGATTGAAGTCCAATAACCATCAGACGATACTAACAACAAAAAGGCTTGGCAAATTCCTCGATTTTCTTCAACATCACAAAGTGGACCGCTAAAGATTTGGTCCTAAATACCAAACCTGGATCGTTGAAAAGTGGAAGAAAGTCCTGTTTTCTGATAAGAAAAAATTCAATTTAGATGGTCCTGATGGCTTCCAGCGATATTGGCATGACAAAAGCATGTCCCTTAAGATTGTTTCCACACGTCATAGTGGTGAAGGGTTCGTAATAGTATGGGGTGCCTTTTCTTACAAAGGAACGATGGAGCTCCAGGTGGTGCAGGGTCGTCGGACAGCAACTGGTTATGTTAGCATGCTACAAAATCATCTTTGATGATGGAGGGTCATCGTTTGTGTAAGGATAGATGGTTATTTCAACAGGATAATGCTGCAATCCACACTGCAAGATGGACTTTGAGTTTTCTACAAGAAAATGGAAGCCATCTCCTAGGACATCTTGAATGCTCACCGGACTTGAACCCAATTGAAAATGTTTGCGGATGAATGAAAAGAGAGGTTTATTGAAATGGCAAACAATAGTCAATAAAAGATGAACTTCGTGAAGCCATCTTCAGAAACTGGAACAGGATCCCCCGCACCTTAATGGAAACCCTTCATACCCCAAAGAATTTTTGAAGCTATAAAAAGCTGTGGAGGTAGAACTCATTATTAAGTTTGAATGTTTTCATACACTTTTTGTACGATTTAACAGAATTTTTTGTCTAATTTTGATTATGTGTAAAAGACCTAATTTAATAAAAAGGTAAATTTTAAAAATACATCTTTGGAATGTAGCTTTTTGTTTCCATAACTTTTTAGATTGTAATATTGGCAACCTTAAGTGGGAAGAGTTTAAAATCTATCCTTAAGAAAAAAATTGTTTTAAGGGTCCTAATTTTTTGATCAGCAGTATATATATATATATATATATATATATATGCAGACATAGGCACACATTTATATATATACATATATATATATATATATATATATATATATATAAAGCAGAATGTCTGTGTGTGTTTCTTGTCACAAATAGGCTCTTATATGGTTGCCTATTTTAAAAAAACTGATTACATATAATGATAGAAGATGTATCGAGATACAGGAATGGGTACGTTTGATCTGGCAGAACGGCGGTTCATTAAAATTGTGGGGTATGCGTTCGCGTCTAGTCCACAAAATATGAAAATAAAAAATTTAAAAATTAAAAAAAAAACGTTTACAAATGGTTTTGATATAGATGTACATAATAATACTTTGATAAGTATGTTTTAACTTTAATAGGGATAGTATAATAAAATTGTGGGGTCTGCGTTCGCGCCTGGACTCCATAGAATGGAAATAGGCACAAACTTTAATAAAGACTTTTTATCTCTATCTGCGTAAGTATACTTTGATAATTATGTTTCAGTTTGAAGAAATATGGAATAATAAAATTATGGGGTGTTCATTCGCGCCTGACCCCCAGAGAATGGAAATATGTCACAAAGTTTAACAAAGTTTTTTTAATATAGATCCACAGAATATTGTGATAAGTGTTTCAGTGTGAACAGGTATGGTATAATAAATTATAGGGTTTATCTATTTTATTTTTACTTTCATCATATTTTGCTTTGGTTTTGATACCCCTAAATTTACAATCCCTCCTTTTCATAACCTATCATACTTTCATAAATCAGAGTCCATTTTCTGTAGGCTGTTTTTGAACTCAGTCAACAACGGGTGCTTTTG
The DNA here is from genome assembly GCF_053919585.1 of Euprymna scolopes. Classification (NCBI taxonomy): domain Eukaryota; kingdom Metazoa; phylum Mollusca; class Cephalopoda; order Sepiida; family Sepiolidae; genus Euprymna; species Euprymna scolopes. Next base: position 87,551,687 of record NC_136484.1, on the reverse strand, counting down.
CTAGTATATATATATATATATATATATATATATATATATATATATATATATATATATATATATATATTGTTTATTTCTTTCATTTTTTTTTGTTAACGATACTTTTTGAATCATTTACATGGAAGTGCATTTTTACCTAAATCCGAGTTGTGAACAACTTTCCTTTTTACCAATTTGTTACCCCCAAATGGCGAGCGGCATATGTATTGTTTTTTTTTAAATATAATTATCCAGTGACATGTCTACGATTCATCACAGTGGCTGAATCTCGCGAGAATCGAAATCGAAACCCTAGGAAAGAAGCTTAAGCCTCCTCCACTGGGCTACCTCGCACGACTACTAATGTATCGCGTTTTCACGTATATGTTGTTTATTTGTTTTTTGCTTGTTGTTAGCGATACTTTTTTTAATGAATATATATATATATATATATATATATATATATATATATATATGCATATATATGTATATATAAGGTTATTTTGCCCACTGTCCATCTTCAAATCTAGTTTACTTTATTTGAATCCTATATTAAGGAAAAGACTACGAATACCTCTCTGCGCAAGAATGATCGGGTTTTAGTTCCGCATTTCACTACAGGATTTTTCCAAACGGACTTTTCAGTCCTTTTTCCCTGGATATTTTTTAAATAGATTCTAAAGAATATTTTACGGAACTCTTTTAGGACTCACCAATCGTCCCACTTATTGCGAACTTTTGAATATCACTGGATATTTACAACCAATACATATTGGACTTTGCTGAGTATTCCTTTCATTTTTTTAACTTATAATTTTCTTTTTGATTTTCTCTCTCGAATATTTTCAAAAATTGAAATAACAAACTAAAATAGATACTTACCTATACTTACCTTTTGCTAACCCTTTTTTCCTTTGATTAAAAGTTTTTTCTTTGAAACTCTATTGAATAAGGAGCATTTCAGTTTTGTTTTGAATAAAATGTTTAAATTTATTTCTAGAATATACTGATTTTTCTACTTATATATATATATATATATATATATATATATGACCCAGACAGCCACAATGTAATCTGTTGAATGAGATTGCGAGGAGCATCAAAACTATTCCAAGGCCTCCATTGATCAAACAACATAGGGAAAAACGGAAGGCTTGGGCACAAAATTGCATGAAAATGGATTTCCAACGTGTCCTATTTACAGATGAGACCTGCGATACTCTTGATGGTCCGGATACATGGGGCAAAGTTTCGAACTCGAACAGAACTCCAACCCTTACAGAGTTAATCGCCAGAGTTTTGTGTAAGTATCATTAGAGATAAGATGGTTGGACCATTCCGAATTCCAGAGGGTGTAAAACCTACCAGTAATGCGTACATGGCCTTTTTTGATAAACATTTGTCACTGTGGCTTGATGACCTATCATTGCCACGTCGTTTTCAGATGATTTTTATGCATGACAATGCACCATCCCGTTCTGCCCAGGCGACTGCAGTCCTCCTTGAATCCATGGGCTTCTTTGGAGAAACTCTCATGGTCTGATCACCGTGTTCTCCAGACCTTAACCCCTTGGATATCTCTGGTCAATATTAAACAGAGGAGTTTATGAGGGAGGAGATCAATTTACTTTAAAAGATGCCTTGTGGAAAACATAGTTGATATTGCTAGAGCCATAACTCCTTTTTGAGATCAGAAAATTGATTCCCCAGGGGATAAAAGATTGTTTAAAGTTATTTAAAAAATGATGGATATGTCGATAAATAATTCATTTATTTGAGGCTAAGCACCTATGATGTGCCTTTTCACATTATTATTTGAAGGAAAATATAATAAAAATAAAGTACGCATGATAAGACATTGTATTATTGCCCCAAAACAACATTTAAGAGACCTGCAGTAAAGTGATGGACAGTGAAAATTCCACGATAAAGAAAAATAACTTCGAAAATATCGCATAAATTAATTTTTTTAAATAATTAAGCTTAAAGCAGTCGTTTGATGATATAATTTTCATCTTGTTGTGACGTATATTTAGTGAAATATTAATAGGTCACTAATCTGCAATAAAGCGATTGACGCAGTTTATATATATATATATATATATATATATATATATATATATATATATGCGTAAATTTTCAGTATTTACTTCAACAGTGCTCAATACATTAGTAAAGCTAGGTAGTTAGTTATAAAAATATATATGACAATTAATCTACACAGAATATTTCGCGTTTCATTCTCGTGAGAATTTGCCAGGCTTATTCGAAAAGTTGTGGTAATACGCACATGCTATTGAATTTTCTTGTTAGCCAATCATCTTCCTAGTTGCCACCGCGTCCATTCTAATCAGTCAATATGGCGGGCATTTACAGGACAAACGCACAGTTGACCTCTTGTTCACCCCCTCTTTGTATGTTGAGCAAAAGGCCCTACAACATTAAGTGATCCCTCCCCCTGGAATAGTTACGCTCAAATTATTGCCATGATTAACTCCAAATATCATTTTCCCCTAAAGTCAACTTTGAAAATTGATGAAATATGTGATCTCAGTTGTTACTATAGACTCCTGTATGAAAACACAGAAGGTATTTCCAGTGGTAAAGTTGACTAATTACGCCTTTTAAATATTGGTCGTTTTAACCAAGCAAGATGGTTTCCTTTTGTCATCATTATGAACTCGTGGTGCATACCCACTTAGGCTCACAACAAAACACAATTTAATAAATTATATTGTAAATAGCTATTCCACTTGTTGGTTTGAAATTAAAAGAAATGATAAATTTCGTAATCAGCAAATGCATATTTTAATATGATCCAAAGCTTCGTCAAACCCAACAGATCGCATTAAGAAATATACAAGGTAATACATTTTATTTACTGTCTTAAAATCTGATACATTCCATGTCGAAAACAAATATTCAAGCAAATCTTGCAAAAATGAAGAATTTTCAGTAAAGTTTTGTCTACATTTGGTGCCAAAGGCTAAAAAAAAGTTGAAGTATTTGATCAAATTTTGCATAAGTAAGTGAGATTTTATAATATTTTGGGAAAAGTGAAACTTCGATTTACCCTAATACACACGCACACACACACACACACACACACACATATATATATATATATATATAGACAGATATATATATATATTCGAAATTTATTTTACAAAAAATGTGCTGAGTGTGCTCTTAGATAGATTTTATATGGGAATGCTTCCGATAAATATCGAAAATCGATAATCGAAAAAATCTGATTAAAGAAGGAACATTCCAATTTTAACCAAACTAAAAACCCTTATATAAGCGATATCATAGGACAAGCAGAACGGCATGGCGTATAACAGTAGGTTCTTTGATAAGACAAGGATGCGTCCGAAATTAATGTTATTATATCGAACATAACTGGATCATGCAGTATATTTTGCATCGGAAATTTTTATTCAAGCCATTATGTACAAATATTTTCATGCAATCAAGAGTAGGTACTCTAGAGTGCAATGCAGATTACAATGTGTACCAAGACATGCGAGTATGCATGTAAAGTTTCCTCCCCGTGCACTGCGGTGTCTCCCAAGCAATTAATTTATTTGATTAAAAAATAAACGATTTCACTGCAAAGAAGATGGGCTCGCTCTATCGTGCTAGGAACTTACTTGCGCCTGAAAGTATACTGTATCTCTACAAAGCCACCATTCGTCCATGTATGGAGTACTGCAGTCACATTTGGGCTGGTTTATCTGTTACTAGTCTCTCACTCCTGGACAGGGTCCAAAAGAGAGTTGCCAACCTAATAAGTTCTGAATTATCATCTAAACTTCAGCCCCTGTCCCACCGACGAAATGTTGCATCTTTCTGCCTGTTTTACAAGTATTTTAATCGTGAATGCTCTGACGAACTACAAGCACCTGGGCCCCCTCGACGAAAATACCCCCGACAAACCCGACAAGCATCAAAGTCCCATCCCTACTCGGTTCAGATCCCTAGATGTAAAAAAGCCTTTTACTCTAATAGCTTCTTCCCTATAACGGCAGGACTTTTGAGTTCTCTTCCGGTTTCCTGCTTCCCCAACTGTACTGACATGCAGAAGTTCAAGTGTAATGTGAACAGACATCTTGCTGCTAAACTCCCTACATAGTACCCCTGGAACTTAGGTCCCTGATAGTATCCCTACATCAAAGTCGCAATATGCCTTGTTTGAGGTGAACATGTAATAAAAAAACTTATTTTTACAGCTATGCCAGTTTCTATGACAGTAAGAAAGATTAAAACGTTTATTACATTTTTACATTTGAAATTCTTGCTATCCTAAATAAGTATCTCATACGTAGCAACGTAATTCTTTAAGCTAAATTGGAATTGTTATTCCCGCACCAGACATCCCCATACATAAGGAGAGCAAAATAACATATATAAGGTTGACAAGAAAATTATTGCTGTTTTTAATTTTAAAATTCAGATGAACATATCTTGACTCAAACATTTATTGATCAAAATAAGCAACATCTGGATTAACGCACTTTTTCTAACGCAAAACAAGTGTAAAGAACGTTGTGTTTTGGGGGCGATCAAATCGCTGAAGGCACTTTTGAAGTATTTTTCACGCCACAAGTGTTGACAATGCTTGAAAATGATGAAGTCGGTAGCTGAGAAGTCTGGACAGATGAGATTGAGTTTCGTAGCCCAATTCGTTCAATTTTTGAAAGGCAAGTTTAGCAACGTATGATCGGACATGTGGCTTTTTTCTTTACTAATGCCGGACGTTGTTGTCGAAACCTTTGATGCATTTTATTTTGTTGTTGACATTACTTATCCGCGTGATAGTTGTAGGGGTCTGTTGTGTAATGTGTACCATAGCACCATATGTCGATATGTGTACTTGGGACGAAGGGTTCATCCTTATGTTCATACGTGCCACTAAACGTCTATTGTTGATTCTTCACTATTTGAACCCTAAGTTATATTGGTGCTGTCTATTTATGTTATATTTATATCTAGTGGTTCATATGTGGGTATGTGTGTGTGGCACATGTATTTTGGACATATCTTAATTTCATGCGTCGCTGATCTTGTCCACCTGGAATTCACCTGGTTTTTGGAACCTGCTTGGACGAATATTCTTGATTGGAACCACTTTGGACGAATATTCATTCACTTCCAAGAACCCTGGTTGGTTTTATATATTTTTATTCACTTTCTAGATGTCGATCGCAGAAGAATGGAAAGTGAATATCTTTGCTTGCATGGTTAATTCTAGGTCTCCATTCTAAGACACGTCAGTCCCCCTCTCAAGTGAAGGGGAGGCCGACCTGTTTAGCGTCTGTTCTGGTCAACGTCCAAATTCAAACTCCTATAAACTCCAGCTAATCTGCTCTATGTTACTAACACGTATTTCCGGTCTGCTATTTTTAGAGCTTTCGGTAAATTTGTCTATGGTATAGCTTGACAATTTTTTGACAGTTTTTATCAACATTCTTCATATACATCTCTTGTTTATCTCTCTAGTTAGATAGACAGACTGAGATGGATAGATACAGAAATAGATAGGTAACTAGATCGAAAAATATATCGATAACACATATATAGATAAATAGACAGATCGACAGGCATATTAATAACTAACACGTATTTTCCTGTGTTCGCCTGCATTCAAAACGCTGTAATAGATGAGACCGGTCGCAGATTACCAAACAGTCAGTATGACCTTATAGTGAATTCTGGCTTCGGAAAGTATCGCGGAGTTTTATAGGCGTCTAACCACTGAGCTAAGCGTCACCGGTTATCGAAATGAACACACTTTTCACCGCAAGTCACACCTTGTTCGAGTAACGGGTCGTTCTTGTTCTTGTTTTTGTGGGGGGGGGTTCATTTCGTGAGGCATCTCTTTATCAAGATTTTTGTCTCTCCAGTCTTTCTCAAGTAGTTGGAAATCGTTGTATACATTATGTCTAATTCCGAAGCAAATTCTAGAAAAGTTGTGCGTGGATTTGCTTCAGCTAAGGCACTTAATTGATCGTTGTTAACATCAGATCGCCGACCACTACGCTTATAATCTTCAGGATTTCGTCACCGCCATGAAATTTCTTACACCACCATTGTACTGTGCATTCACTAGTGGTTCTTGGACTAACGCTTCGAGTATATTGCGAGCTGTTTCAGCAGGTTTTCAGCTTAGCTTGAATTGAAAAAAGAAAATTGTAGAAATTTGCTTTGTTTTTCAATCTTGTATTCAACGTTCTGAAAAGAAGATATAATTGTTTTAAATCGGTTGTAATTTAAACGATTAGATAAAGCGAAAACCGTCCTTAAAATGATATATAAAGTAAAGGTATTATAATGAAAACTTATTTGAAAATACATCATTTGAAATCGAAATGCTTATAATTTACGGGTTTGTACTGTTCATGATCTACAAAGATCATTTCCGTTTCTATTTTTTGTCTTTTTGTATCCCTCTCTGTCGTGCCTAAACAACTTTGCCGACCTCTTCAACATATCTCCATATTGTAACATAAAAAGTTTCAAGAAACAATACAAGATAAACCATGAACTCCAACCCTTAACGTAGATCCCCACTTCCAGGCCACCGTATCTAGCATCAGGGGTATATATTTCAACCTTTCAGAGGTTAAAATCCAATTACAGGAGACCATACTTGACCTATTGTTCCTGTGTGAAACTGGCATTGAACCGACTCTTTCCCTGGATGAGTTCGCGATTTCAGGATACTCAAACTTGACATCAAAATCTGACTCTTAAGTTCGGCATGGGCATGAAATATGTTAGAGATGTCTTTCTGATAGGGACTTCTCCAGAGAACTGTTGTGGTGGGACATCTCCAGAAAACATCCTTAATTACCCTACATGTGCTCTCGAGTATCATTTACTAACAACACCGCCTTCATATTTGCTCTCTATCGCCTCCACAAAGCAGAATTCCTGTCTGATAGTATTTCTTTGAAAAGTGACCGCATCCTGTCTGTTCATTCTTCGACTAGCATTTACGTCGGTTGTGACTTCAATGTTCACAATGTTGAATTGCTTGCCCACTCAAACAATGATGATCAGGGGAGATAATGTTAGGCTTTCTCCATGACATATGATCCAACACAGATGGTTCACGGGTCCGCTCGTATGCCCGATACTGACGCACAGTATTTTTCGTACAACGTTCCTAGAACTGTGGTAATCGTTTGTTCTGTCTCCACTGAGATCTACTGATCACTTTGTTGTCTCAGTAAAAATAAAGAAAAAATGCAATACGTACTCAGATGTACTTCTTCATCGAACAGGACTGACTGAGATGGCTTCCGATATTTATATCAGATATACATCTGCGTTCTATTTAAAAAAAAAAAAACGTGTCTTTTATGGTATTAGATCTGACTGACTGGTTAACTGTCGCCAAGACAATTCCATACCTTGTACGAAATTCCAGCAAAAACCTAACAGCGAACTGTAGTTGTTCTCAGAATGTATAGCTGCCATTGCGCACAGTAACTATTATTTCCATTGGATTCAACGAAATAGATGTTCTGAAACAAACACTTTTTTTTCTTGTTTGCATCAAGGCGGAAAAGAATTGAGGTTGCATAATTGGTCACCGCAGATAACATTATTTGTTATTATTGATGCTTAAATCTCTAGACAAAGTCATTCAATATGATTTGTATAGAACAATATGCAAGACTCTATGACGACACATAGGTGGATTTAACGAACACCGTTGCCCACTGGTATTTCCGGCCTAAATTAAAATACTAACTGATTTATCATTTGCTAAAAAAAACTAAATGCTAGATTAATAAATAAACAAAGACAATAAGAGTGGAAATAAATATATTATGCATCAATGTATATAAATAACGCAATGATTAGAATGCCGAACTAATTAGGTTTTAAAAGATAAGTCCTTCTCTCTGCTTCACAACTCAACCAATCCTACTTTCGGTTCCGTTTTCACGATATTTTTCACTTTTACATTTCTTCGGTTTCTTTATTTTTGAGAAAAGAAGTTGATATTCTCGAAAATTAAGACTTCTATCATCTCGGTTATTTGTATTTGTGATTGTTTTTGGAAAATAAATACATATATGAAGACTTTCGTCCGTTTGTCTATTTTTTTCATATGTCACATCACTTTAACAGTTAGTTTCCTGCATTCATATAGACTTTTCATAATCTTTCTAATTTGTTTACCAGCAGTGCTTCAAGCAAACTATATTTTCATATTTACAAACTCATTAATTTTTAATGCTCGTTTTTATCTTATCTGACATTATATTATCTAGCTATTGTTTCCACAAAAGAATGATAACTTTAAGTCTCCTTGCTGACTTTCATTCTACTTAGATTGACAATTATCTTTTGACGTGCATAAATCTAAAAAGGATTACGAGCTGACATACACAAAATTGTTTAATCGCTTCGCAGTGGAATTCTCTATGCATTTGTGTTATTTCTAGTATACTTGTATAAAAGGTTCTACTCAACTGTTTACTTTAATGGATGTGACTTTACCTACATGAATATCAAGTTAGCAAAAACTATTGGATTACGTTTTTGTCTAATTAAAATCGTATATTACAACGTCCATATCAAGACAAAGGTTATTTTTAACTCAATATTCAAGAAAGGCAAAAAGATAAATCTTTCAATAATCGACCTATCAATTTCACCTTCATTATCTACTTGGACATAAAGATTATTATCAAGTACAACTTCTGGCTTCTAATACTATGACTTTATTACGACAGATGCGTCACGACATTTACAGCCCCCGAATGACCCAGAGGATCATGTTTAACGAATGTTCTGTTAATTGAGGAGTGGTTCATCAAGAATATGGGTAAGGGTAACACTGCAGACACATTGATCTTGTATTTTTCGAAACCGATTGATTTGATTAATCACCAACTAATTCTCTAACGGATCTTATCTTATCCCTTCCGTGGTAACAAAATAGACTGAGTTGTTTATTCACTATTGTACATTACATGTCTAAATTAATAGTTACCTTTCCACAGTAAATGCAACTTTGTCTGTGTATGAGTGAGTGAGTTCCTTATAGACTCCGAACCGAATGAATAGATTTTACTTAAAAAAAGATTTCAAAGACGGAAATTAATAGTTACCTTTCCACAGTAAATGCAACTTTGTCTGTGTGTGAGTGAGTGAGTTCCTTATAGACTCCGAACCGACTGAATAGATTTTCCTTAAAAAAAGATTTCAAAGACGGAATATTTCTCAGTTGAACAGCTCAGTTTGCTGGGAGACTTGATTCTGGCGAACAACTTCATCAACTGGAATGTAACCTTTTGAGGAGCTTTTTATCCAAGCGCCAAATCGTTGTCTCCACTAGAACAGGCAAAACATCTATATTCGTCGCTTTCGGTTCAATAGGAGAAGGCCGTGTTTCTGCTCCATCGAACAGTCTGCAGAAAGGGCTCGTGACAACGACTGCCATAACCAAGTATAAAGCGACACTGAATAAACATTCAGATACCATGTGGGTATTAATATATTTTATTGTCTCTTTGTAGCATTTTGTAACTTTAATAAAAATAAAACTAATTTAGTTTAATTTAATTAATGCCATTTAGTTAGTATACTACATCAAATAAGTTTAATCCAAAAGGATAATTTACAAAGAAATCTCATAAATTTGTATTAGAAAATGCGACCCGTTGCATTATCTATGGATATTAGACTAACTTTCTTGAAGTATAGAAAATGAGTTTGACAAAGCCACTTAAAGAAATTAAGTCCAAAATTAATCACAGGAGTTTTCATTCGTGCCCAGGTAACGTTGTAGGTCGTCTGATATCATTTTATACTTACAGAAATTATTATCTAGATTATTATAAGTATTGATGTTTTTCTCCAAGCTTAATTCATCTAATATCGTTTGTCATCTTTTAATAATTTTAGATTCAAACTGTATTGGACACGTTAAATGAAAATAAAACAGTTAGATCACTATCTGTAAACTATAATGAATTTGTATTCGAAAATGTTAATTTGAAAAAATCGATAAGAACTGAATATGATAAAAATATTAGTACGAAAAATAGCAGCAACAAAAACAACAAATATAAAAAATAACAATGAAAATGACAGTCAAAGAAAACATTACAACATGCACAATCAGGTTTCAAAATGGCAGCAAAAGAACACAAAAAATAAAGAAAATGTCTAATAAATTCTACTGCAAACATTAATGCAATTTAAAATCGGGGAAATGTTTCCCATCTGATCAATGGATTGGAATAAACCTTTGTTCATGCTGTTGATAGTGTGATGTATTTCTTACACAAATATGGCGAATTCCTTACAGCCGTTCCTGCTTATTTGTTAATGTTTGAGGGCGGCGAGGAGAGTGAGATTTGCTTCCAGTGTAACGCCCGAGGCAGTTGCGAATAATAATAATAAAAAAACTGTCCTTTTACAAATCAACCGATGAGTTTTCGAGGCCAACAACTATCACCAGCAGAAGGAACTCGACGGTTGACGGGTGGAGTAAATCCCACACATGTCCATCTCTTTGCTTCCCCTCCTACCTTCATCTTTAATCTTCGTCTTTTATTGTGCGCCGAATGAATCATGAGTCCAGGGAGCAGCCAGCAACCAGGCATTTGAGAAAAGAGCGGATGGGGGGTGTCTTTGAAGTTTTCGCCGATGCCGGCCGAGTTCTAACGACTTTCAGCAGCGGGAGAATTGCCTGAGGCCGTATTTCTAGGTGGACTGATTAGATGCCCACTTAACGTACTATGGAAATCTTGAATAGCCAACGGAGATATTATTCATTTAAAGCTTTTAACCTGTGGCTAGCTAAAATAACAGTAGATATGCAATATTTAATGTTTGAAATTAAATCCTGCCACATGGAGTGGCGATTCCGTTTTTAATGAGAAAGACTAATCTCTGTAGTGACGTAAATATAATGCTGTAAGAAGTTTTTTAATATTGAAAAGCCATTACAAAAAGACCGCTTTAAAAAATGTTTCTGACTTATAAAATAAATTTATAATTTCGATATTTTGTGATATAAGGAAAGCATGAAAAATTTTACAAGATTGTGCGGAAAGTTCAGGATTATATTTTATTATTTTTCTATATTTTATTCATAATGGTGGTTTGGTATCTGTCAGTTTGAAACCGAAACGGTATGATTATTATTATTATTATTATTATTATTATTATTATTATTATTATTATTATTATTATTATTATTATTATTATTATTATTATTGTTGTTGTTATTATTATTATTATTATTGTTATTATTATTATTGTTATTATTATTGTTGTTATTATTATTGTTGTTATTATTGTTATTATTATTATTATTATTATTATTATTATTATTATAATTATTATTATTATTATCATTATCATTATCATTACCATTAATGTTATCATTATTATTATTATTATTATTATTATTGTTGTCGTTATTATTATTATTATTATTATTATTATTATTATTATTATTATTATTATTATTATTATTAAAGGCACGGCCAAAAAATAGTAGAAAAAAAAACAAGTTATTTTTTATAAACGAATTAAAATCTAATAAAATCCTTTATTCTTGAGCAAATTTTTTCCAAAGATAAACGGCTGAATTTTATCATATGAAAAGCAGAATAATATAAAAGTTTATTTTATTATTTTTAATAGAATTTTAAATTTTAAAATTTATCGCGAAACACGATTTACCGCCATTTTTTGTCTGAATGGATAACACATTAATATATATATTTTTAAAAGATTTTTTAATCAATTATTTTCATTGTCTAAAAAAGATTTAAGTTAATTTGCTGTAAGACTATGTGAAAATATTATGTTAAGTTTATGCAAAAATAATTTCGTTTTCGGACGATAATTTCAAACAATCATATTTCCTTTCATAATAAACTTTATTAATCGAAATGAACCAATAGAATCGACATATTTCTGCCAACGCGAAACAAGTTTATTTATCCCATTAGCATAGAAATCCGATGTTTTGAAAGCGATGAAGTTGCTGAAGGCCGATTCGGCATCATCTCGGATCTTGAAGCATTTTTCACGCAGGAAGTTGTCGAAATGCTAAAAAAAAGTTATAATCGGTGGACGAGAGGTTCGATAAATATGGCGGAGTAGGCAAAGTCTCGTAGCCCGATTTGTTCAACTTCTACAAGGTCAGTTGAGCAACATACAGGCGAGCGTTGTCATGAAGGCGAATTGGTCCCTTCCTATTGACCAATCTCGGACACATACGTTGGAGCTTCTGGTGCATTTCCTCAATTTGTCCGCAGTACTTCCCCGCCGTAATCGTTTCGTCCAGATTCAAGACGCTGTGGTGGATGAGACCAGCCGCAGACCACCAAACAGTCACAATAACCTTTTTAGTGCAAATTCGGCTTCCGGAAGTGTTGTGAAGCTTCATCAGCATCCAATCACTGTAGAGAACATCGCCGGTTGTCGCAGAGGATTCACTTCTCATCACAAGTCACGATCCGCTCGAGAAATGGATCGATTTTGTTGCGCAGAGGGAGCGTAAAAGACACCTCAAAACGACGTCTTTTTGGATTATCATTCAATTCATGCGGCACCCGTTTATCCCACTTTTTTGACTTCCTTATTTGATTTAAATGGCAAATGACTTTTGAGTGATAGATCTCGAGTTTAACAGCTACTTCTCGTGTGGTTTTGCGAGGATCGGCTTCAATTAAAGGCCCTTAAATGTTCGTTCTCAACCGCAGTCTGATGGCTGCGACCGTCTCCATCTTCGAGGCTCTCGTCACCATGGCAAAATTTCTTGAACCACCGTTATGCGACACGTTCGTTAGTGGTAACTGGGCGGAACGCATTATTGATATCACGAGATGTCCTAGCAGCTTTCCGACCTAGTTTGAACTGGAACAAAAAAAAATCGTGCGGATTTGAATTTGTCCATGCTGTCGAAATGCCTGCAAAATAATGAATGAAGAGATTAAGAACGGTAACGAATAACACGATTCGATAGAGCGAAAAACGTGTTTCAAAATGACATATAACATGGCTATATATATCAATGAATTAATTCAGAAATTATATAAAAAATAACATATGTGAGAAAAGTATATTGTTTTCGCACCAACCTAATAGCATAAGCACATGAAGTTCAAATAATTCCATCTTTTATCTCACGCTATAGATTTCAAGTAGAAAAATTGAAAACTCCAAATTTGAATGGTAGTTTGAAAGAAATTACGAAAGCCTTTACATGAAGACGTTTAATCCTGTAAATTTCCATGTGTTTTCACGTTTGTTTTGACCATTACGTGAAGAATCAACTTTATAAGACTTTAATTCTTTTTTCATAAGCTTTAGATATATGTTGCCTACATAACCCCTGAAGGTACACAACGATGAGGCTGACCAGTACCAGAGGAGTGACTTTTACAAATGCTAGTATGTGTTGGAGATGGCTTTTGCATCTAGTGTCACGCTTGGTTGTCTTTACCCTGTCTTACCATTAGGACCAAGTGTTTTCAGACGAGTATATATATATATATATATATATATATATATATATATATATATATATATATATATATATATATATTGCTTTAACAAAAACCAAGAGTTCAAAGAACGGTTTGATAACAACAAATACTGTATTTCATCGTTAGTTACAATTGTTTCAAGTCTATTCGGACAAATCCAAACATTATGTCGTTTGATAATGGTTCTTCAGACTTATTGAATAAAATACTTTAACAATAAAACAGTATGGAAACTATTACCCTTATGAGGAAAAGAAAAAGAGTGAAAGTATTTTACTTATATCGCATCGTTTCAAAGTATTTAAAGAAATATATATATATATATATATATATATATATATATATATATTTATCTATTTTCGTATCTCCATTAAAAAAATCTAACAAAATATCAGACAATGTTACCACTAATTACTTATGTCCATTTAATATGTTTTAATAATACTTATCATTGAATTTTTTAAATTAATTTCTTTATTTTTTATTTAATTTGAATTATTTTTTAATTCGAACTAGTCAACTAAGATTTTTTTTGTTGAATTCATATTGCTAATTTTTGTTAAGCTATTTTATTGATCAAGAAACGGTATCAACTATTTCACCATCAATATGACTAAAATTGTGTTCTCAGTTTTGAAACAATATTGCTAATCTTTGTTAATCCTTTTTATAAATCTAAATTTGTTATCTAATAATCCGTTGTCTTTATTGTTAAAAATGTGTTTCTAGTGTCGAATATCAGATTCTAGATTTGCTTGCTAGATTTGAATCATTCATCACATCTAATTTACATCATTATTAGCTATTGAACTCTATATTAACTTTAGCCTTACAATCAAGAACCTTTACTTTTCCAGAATGTTTTTCTCTCAGCTACATTTAATATCTATTCCTGTGAAGACATCCCTGTATAGCATCCAGCCTTTTATTTAATATTTCTTCTCTAGAATTCACTATGTAGAAGGCTTCTAGTAAATACAGATTGCACCTTTTTGATTTCACAGTTCTATACTTATTACCCTTATCTACTATTGACCATTTCAATTCAAAATATTTTCTGTTTCTATGAAGTTCCCTGGCCCAATCACCTAATTAAGTTATTTTCCTATTTTTATTTCTAACATTGATTCTTGTATCATCCCCATTCCATCATTAACACCTTCTCTATTAGTTTCTATCACCACTTCATTTTTTAAGGATACAACATAGTTTCTGTATCTTTCCTTAAAGATGCACTCCGTGGCTTCAAGATATACCTTCTTAATATTATCGGCCTTAATCTCACATTTGTACACTATTTCTGAGATTAAGCATTTTCCACCCAACGGACAATTGCCAGGTATTCTGCAGTTACATTTTCTCTCGAAAACACGTTCATCCAATACTGACTTATTATTATTCTAAGTTGGTGGAGGTGGAGAAAGACAGTTTTACTGAGTTTCTATTAATTATTTTGCTTAATCTATTTTCATATGAAAATTTTTATCAATTATTTTGTAAAATTCCTTAGGTATATTAATTTGGTATTGCTCCCTAAACGGTGGATTAAACCAAACCTATTTCTAGTACACACCTCATTATTACTTGTCTCACTGCTATTACTTTCCCTGTTTTCATTCCTTTAATACTTGTTAATGCATCGTTTATTAATTTTCGGTTTCTTTTTTGCTCTCATTGCCATGCCGTCGATATTGACCTACTTTTATTGTTTGCACTCCTCTTGTATTCTATTTTACCATGATATCCCGATTTAAGAAGGGCTTCATTGTAACATTCTTTGTTTTATCAAAAAACTCACATTCTTTGAACGCTCAGATATTCTTTCAGAAATGTTAGGGATAAGTGCATTATTCATACACTTAGGATAAGTTGATTGATAATTAATATAGAATATCTTTTGGGTTGTGATACGGTTCATATCTGTTATCATTTAGATTAAGAGTAATGTCTAGAAAGTTTACTTTATTGTAATTGTTGTCTATTGTTACTTCTAATCCCATTTCATTAAAAAAAATTCTGATATTTTTCCTCGCCTTTTCAGTAATTTGATCGCTGGAATTAATTATAAATAGTGCGTCGTCCCTATATAACCAGGTATTTTTCTGTTTATCGCTTTTAGTAAGTACAAGCCTACTAAGTCATTAACCTACGAAGAATCTGGGGGCCCATTGTGATGTCAAAATGGCCCTCACCATCCTTTCCTGTCCACAACTTACCGTTATATCTGGGAAAGGTTTTTCTAGCTATTTTTATAATTTCAATCTCCAACTTGGTCAAGTCCGTTTCCTCCTCAGCTAATTTATGAGCTCAGTGTAGAGGAAATTGAAGGGTGATATGCATCTATGTCAAACATAATAAATTTACTGTTTTGATTTTTGGAGATTAAGGTTGGTATAATTCTGTCTAGTATCTTTTTTTACTAATATTACCTATGTCAGATGCACACGGTGCAATTAGTCTAATACTGGGTTTATTATTGTAGTCCGGTTTGTGATTCTTCAATAAAAACCGAGGGTTAAGTTGAGTATAAACTTCTACTTTATCCTGAATATTCATCTTCTTACAAATTTGTAGGGCTAACAAGTTAATCCTATAGAGATTCTCTTCAGTTGCTTTTACATATTTTTAATTATTCAGATAGAATGAGATTGTTGTATGTTTGAAAATACATACTGTAAATGTTCATAGTTTTATCTGCTAGAACCATAAGGTTTGGATTGTCCACTATTTTTTGAAAGTCTTATTAATGCTTTTTTAACTAAGGGTTTAAATACTCGTGCTTTTTTTAACCCTTAAACCCTTTACTATATTTAGCACGAAAAGTTCCAAGGATAGCCAATGTGGTGGACAAATTCTGTTTTTAATCTGTAAAATATATATATATATATATATATATATATATATATATATATATATATATATCGGTTATTAACAAAAGTACACTGTTATAAAGTTCATTCTTCACTTAATAATTAGTGAAAATGTCGTATTGATTGGATATTACTTGATTTTTGGTACATTTTTAAAGAGAGACCAAGTAAAAAAATATTTACTTCCTCCTTCCATTTTGGCCATGCGTATTATTATTATTATTATTATTATTATTATTATTATGATTATTATTATTATTATGATTATTATTATTACTATGATTATGATTATTATTATTATTATTATTATGATTATGATTATTATTATTATTACTATTATTATTATTATGATTATTATTATTATTATTATTATTATTACTATTATTATTATTATGATTATTATTATTATTATTGTTATTACTATTATTATTATTATTATTATTATTATTATTATTATTATTATTATTATTATTATTATTATTATTATTGGCTTACATGAAGCTTTCACACAAGTCAACAAACGATCTGATTTGAAACCTGTGGTGTTTTCTGAAAGCTGAGTTACAACAAGTCTCCCCAGACGTCCAGCTCTCTCCACCTCCTTCGATAGCATTTGCAAATGAATTTGTATCATCGCAACAGCCTCTCACCATTAATTTCTCGCTGCCAGTGGCCATTGGTTTATACTGGAATTTGAGTGGCACTAAGCCTCCCCAAGGTCCCAGTTCTCTTTGCACTTGTCCAGCCGAGGTCTAGCCAGCGCTCTCTCTTTGTCTTTCAATCCTTCTTGACACTTTTCGGCTCTTTGGTGTCACTTTTCTATTGGAAGGAACGGTGATGAGACAAAGGGGGTGCATGATGGGGGTGTAGAACTTGTAGATATGCAGCTTCGATGTTCTTCGTTCCCTGTAATGCTTATTCGTTATATTGTCTTCTTTTATTATTCTCCGCATTCAAGGGTTTTTCTTAATATTTCAGTCGTTTTCACTATCGTTAGTCGTTATATTTTTGCAGTTATTCCTCTGATTCCAATTTATGCCATTCTTTTTTCGAAGTTTTTCGGAATTGTTCCTAGTGCTCCTACTATTATCGGTACTATTTGATTTTCTTCATCGTCCAAATCCCTTTTACCTTTCTGGCTAGCTCTGGGTATTTGCTTCGTTTCTTCTTTATCTTTCATACTCACTCTGTGGTCAACTGGGACAGCAAAGCCTACGATTTGACAGGAGTTTTTTCTTGTTAATTATTACGACATCTAGTTTTCTTGCTTGAATGGGTTTGTCCGTCTGTATGTCCATGTCCCATAGGATTTTAAGGTTCTCGTTTTCGAGTGCTGTTGCGGGTTTATGCTTGTACCATATGTCTGTACGCTCAAAATGCAGTCGTTTGCACAATTCCCAGTGCACCGCCTCCCCCACTTGGTCATGCCTGTTTTTGTATTCGTTTTGGGCCAGTTTGCTGCATTCACTTACTATATGGGTTATCGTTTCGTCTCCTGTCCACATAGTCTGCATTTGCTGTTTTCTTGTGTTTTGTCGATCGTTGATTTGATATGGTTGGTTCTTATCGAGTTATCTTGTGCTGCATTTATTAGAGATTCAGTTTCTCGGTTTATATGTCCTTTTCGCATCCATGTCCAGGTGTTTTCGTTATTCTCATCTTTTGTCATTCTTATGAATTTTCCGTGGAGTTGTTTCTCTTCCCATTTCTCTTTTCTCGTTTTGTCATTTATCTCTCTGTTGTCTGTGTTGTTTTTTTCAGTGTCTCTCGCTGCCATAATTATCCTTTCAGTGTTTTGCATTATGTATTTTTCTAGTTCTTTTTTGTGTCCTTCACACAGTCTTCTATACAGATCGGTCCTCTTCCGCTGTCTTTCCTTTTCACGTAGAATCTGTAAGTATCGTCCTTTGGGTGTAGTGTATTATACATGGTCATGAGTTTCCTGGTTTTCTGGTCGAGTTGTCTCAGTTCTTCTTTTGTCCACCCTATAAACGGTCCAGAGTATCTTACTAGTGATACTGCCTATATATGTATACCTTTTATTAGGTTTCTCCTATATAATTTCGTTTCCAGGAGTTATCTTGTTCTCCTGACTTATATCTTTCCAATTTTCTCTTTCATTTCTGTTACTCTGATGGTGTCCGCTTCCAGAATTCCAAAGTATTTATAGTCGTCTTGTTTCCCTAGTACCCTCATCTCCGTTTGGTTGGGTAGTACCATGCCTTCTGTCGTTTCTAGTTTTCCCTTTCTTATAACTAGTAGTGTGCAGTTTTCCATTCCAAATTCCATTTGGATATCTTGGCTGAAGATTCTGGTAGTGTTAATTAGTGTCTCTAGCTCCTTTTCGGCCCTTGCAAAAAGTTTCAGGTCATCCATGTACATCAGATGGTTCATTTTTTTCTCTGTATTGGAGCACTTGTATCCAGCTTGGCACTTTCTCGGAATACTGTTCAAGGGCATCATGGCTATGATGAACAGTAGTGGTGATAGTGAATCTCCTTGGAAGTTGCCTCTTTGTATGTTAATTTCTGTTATGTGTTGTCCATCAGTTATCAATTCCAGTCTCCATGTTTTCATTGCATTTTCTATTACATTGGTGATCCCGCTTGGTATTTTATACATGTTTAGGCATCATATTATCCATACTTAAGAGATCCTGTCGTACGCTTTTTGTAGTCGATCCATGCCATGACTAAATTCTTCTTTTTACATCCTTTAGGATATTTTGATCTATATATAGCAGGTCATGTGTTCCTCTTTTTCCTTTTAGGCATCTTTTCTGCTAATCAAGGATGAGTCCACGGTTATCCAGGTAGTGGTAGATTTGTTCCCTCAGTTGTGCTGTCAGTATCTTCAACATAGTCGCCAAGCACAAGAGTGGCCTATAGTTGCTGGGGACGGTTCCTTTCTCCGTGTCCTTCTGAAGCAGTGTCGTTCTACCTTTTGTCATCCAGTATGGAACGCTTGCTTCCTGTATACATCTTCTCGGGTTTTGGGCTTGCCTTTCGTGTAAGGTTGTGAATTTTTTGAACCAATATGCATGTATCCCGTCGTGCCCTGGTGCTCTCCAGTTTGCTATTTTTCCTATGGTTTTCGTTAGGGTTTCCTTGCTGGTTTCATTCACTGTTCCTTCTTCTATTTGTTGTAACTCTTCTTTCATGTTTTTCAGCCATTCGGCATTTCTATTGTGATCTCGTCGCTCTTCCCATATTTTACTCCAGTAGAGTTTTGTTTCTGTCGGATTTGGTTGTTCTGCTTTGCTTTTCCAGCCGTTCACATTTTGGTAGAATTTGCTTTCATTAGTTTCAAATGTTCTTTTTTGTTTGTATTGTTTAGATTTATATCTATATCGTCTCAATCTCGCTTGTTTTGTTTTTATTTTTTGGTCCAGATCTTCATGTTTCTTGTTTAGCCTCTCCCTGTCAGTTAAATTTCCAATATTCCGTTTTCCTGTTGATCATTTTGGTTTCTGTTTTATGTTTGTATATTTGAGTTTCTAGTCTTATTTCCCATCCAGGTTTTGTCGGTCCGCTTGTCCCCGGTTGTTTTTCTGATTTGAGATTCATACTTACCATTTTGGCGCCTGTGTAAATTAGGTTGTTTAAGTCTGTGATTGTATTTGTTCGGGTGTGTGGGAGGAGCTTGTTAACCTTCTCTGTTTCTGTTTTTAATTTCTTCTGCTCTTGGTTCCTTAACGATGGGAGTTTGTTTTTTCCTCGTTCACCAGCTGTATTATTTTATTTATTTTATTTGCTTCATTCTCTGTTAGTTCTGTTTCATAGTTCTCAATTTCCACGTTTGTAGACTTCGTTCTTTGTTGGTCCTCGGCCTTTATTATTTTTACTTGTAGGGCTCCAACTTGTGAGGTTGCTCTACGTGCGGCTCCGTTGGGGGATGCTTCTTGTTCTGTTTCATTATTTATTTTTCGCTGAATTTCTGTTACTTCTAGTTTAGAGAGCCAGCCTTTCTTGAGTATCAGTCTTGCTTGGTCCGCAATTCTTTGTTCTATTGCATGGTAGTCACTAGATAGGCCCCATAGTTCTTTCATTCGTTTCTTATAACGTCCATATATATATTTAGGATGAATTCTATAATAGCATTCCATTACCAGTCTATTCTCTTTTGTTGTCCATTTCTTTCTTCGTTTTTTTTTTATGTCATGGCTGTGCTGTGTTTGTTCGGTATCATTTTGTTCTCTGAAATTAGAGGTTATACTTACCTGTTCAGCGGCCATGTTATTTGAGTTTCTGAAATTACAAAGTTGGCCAACATTCGCAGGATGACGTCCGCCCCCCCATACTGGCTACCGAAGGAGCACCTGCCGATCATGACACACAAATCTTTCTTCTGGGTCCCATAGTTTGGATTATTTGTAATTGACATTTTTCATATTTTGGTGTTTGTGGCAACACCGAGCCCAGAATTGTCTTACCTGTGGTTCTGACGCAGGGATAGTGTAAAGTTCCCATGCATAAAAGATTGTGCACTATCTTACATACATATTGGACATGAACAAAAAAAAAGAAAAGAAAAATTAACTAAGTATTCTACTTACTTAATTTTTTTTAAAGACGTAAACTTACATTTCGTTGGTTTCTTTAAAGATTTTTTCTGACACGAGTGTGCTAAACATTCCCTCCATGTGCTCTTGTCTTGAGTTTAATGCCAGGTCGTCGGTCAGTAGAGGGTAAAGGTGAGGAGGGGGTAGAGGGTAACAGTCTTTTCTAGTACAAACATACGCGCATGTATATATGCACATTTGTATACACATACACACATACGCAAACATTCTGTCCGTCTTTGCCAAAAAAGAATGAAAATGAGTTTCTCTTTCTTCAGTCAAGTAACAAATTTCACCAGTCGCCCTTCTGGCTATTTTTGCATTATTTTTTAGAAGATTTTCATTAAATTTAAATTGACAAACAGAATTATACGTTTATATTGCAACAAAGACTGCTTTATGAAATAAATTCGAAGTAACATTTAACTTTCTTTTTTTATTATTATTATTATTATTTTATTTATTTTTTTACCTCCAATGCATTTTTCAACACAATTTTAGACTAAATTGGCAGTTTCAATGTTTAATTCACGACGCAGTTTACTATCTGTTCTGTTGCTACGATACCATGCTTACACGTAATATTTCCTCTCTTTTTAATGACGTGTAGTGCTAGCTGTTCTGTAGACATGATCCCATCCTCCATAAGCATCCTCTTCTCTTTTCATTTTTAGATAGGTTGGTGTATGTGTATCTGTCAAATTTACAAGCAAAAAAGCACATCTAATAACAGTCGTAAAGCAAGTTGCACTATTTTGTTATTTATCTTCCGTTGTCCACTCTGGGATTTGAGTCCTTCAAAGAACTTTATATTAGTTACATGCTTTGAGAAGAGTTCTGGATAGTGCTTTCTCTTTTCAGTCTCACGATCCTCTTTGACCCTTCCCGAATATTGCGCATGACACCAATAAGGCAGGTTCTTCTGAGATTATTTTTGGGGGGTAGAGAGAAATTAGATTATGCAGTGCTTGAGAGTTTCAGTTTCCAGCGATTTCTAACAGTGTTCTATTTTGTTTGTTGGTGTTGTTATTGGCTTTTGTTTGTTTTTCCACATACATATTTTATCATACTTATCGTATTCAGTCGATTGTTCACAATTTACACAATATGGCATTTCCTTGATTTACAACACATATTATTAGAAGTATGCACATTCATTGATTATTCGCTTATAATAAACTAGTATTTACAAAGGTATTTTAAAAATATTTATAAGTAATATTGATATAGAAAGTTATTTTTAGATATAAACCAAAATATTACTTCGACCTATATTCATTTTAATAAGTTTAGATCCAGCACCATTTTAGGTAAATCTTTATTTGCATAAACTAGAGAATATTTATATATATATATATATATATATGTGTGTGTGTGTGTGTGTGTGTGTGTGTATGTGTGTGTGTGTATGTGTGTGTGTGTATGTGTGTGTGTGTATGTGTGTTGTGTGTGTGTGTGGGTGTTACCATTAATGAAAAATGGTATATCCAGAACATTTAATTATCATAATTGTACGATATTATATGTGTAAACGATAATGAGGAATTTGAAAAAAAATAAACATCTGATATATTCAAAGGAATTAGAATTAAATTGTGAACGTAGAGGAACACAAGCTACATTTCTGGATTTAAAAAAAAAGCAGCACACCGTCATTGATACTATGTGCTTAAGACTCTTTCCAGGGAAAATATATTTGACGATTTCCAAGACATCTCTAGATATTTGATAACTAACAAGTGCGTGCAGCAAACCTTCATTGTAAACTATGTCGTAGGCCTTTGTTATACTAAGAGCTATCGCGCTAAACACGAATCTTTTATTGACAGATTACTGAGTTAAAACTGTTACCACGCCAGATGTTGAATTTACAAGATGAAATCCATCGTATGTGTCACTTAGTAAATTGTTTTTAGTTGATTGACGTCTTCTCAGTTCATTACTGACCCAAACAACTTACGCATGAGCTACCGAAGACTGATAGGTCTGTACTGAATTGCAGTAGACGGATCTCAAGTATTTGTAAATACTGGGTAGACCAACTTAGTCTTCTAATGTGAAAGAAAACATTTCTCTGTGAGCATTTTTTTTTTGTTGAAAATTATATATCTATATTATTAATTACTAAATAAAAAATAAAATTAATCTTTAAGTGTGGGAAAATGTACATAATATATGTCAAATTCAATGCAATTTTAGATACCAGGTAAATTAAATTGTAATACTTTGCTTTGTACAGTTTATAAAAGTGCTCGTTCAAAATTTATTTAGTTTGTACCTTAATGTTTCAAGTTTATAAAGATATTTTCTTTTACAACTTTATTTCTTGCCTTGCATTTAATGCTTCTCTAACTTATATATATATATATATATATATATATATTACATATTATATATATCTTGCATATTATATATAGTACTATATATATATATATATATATATATATATATATATATATATATATATTACATATTAAATTTCTACTTTCTTCCAGTTTCATCCTTATTGATCTGATGCTTTAATCAAGTTCTATGTAACGTATATTCCTTTTTTAAATCTAATGCGTCAAATTATATATATATATACATATATATATACATTTATATATATATATATACATATATTTATGTATTACAACTGTAAATTATACAAAATATTAATATTGTAAATTATACAAAATATTAACATATATATCATTGAATTAAATATAAATTACACAGATGTTTTCCTTTACGATTGATTCGTAGAAAAAACTATTATTTAGTATTTTTATTAATGTGAAAAATACAAAGGAGGTCACCAAATATTTCGCTAAAATCTAATCAGATAATAATGTCTCTAACGGACTCTAAATAACTCAAAGACACACTCCAAATCAGTTTTCAAACAGAAAATATTGTTCTATTACGTGTTTATGTTAGAAAATGTATGACTTTCTTTGCTTTAAAATTATTGTGGATTCTATCTTTTGTTAAATCTCAAAATCATACCAACTCAAGACAGTACAACTTTATATTTTGAACAGCTCAAAATTTATTCTTGTACAAATGTATTGCAATAATAATTAATTTGGTTTATCCTAAAATGTTACTGCAGTTTCATGTTGCATTCGTCAGCAGCTTTTATATTTTTAAACAATAAATATATGAAGGTAATTAAGACTCGCTAGAGACTCTACTATCTAATGGCACCAAGGACGAAACATCTGATTTCTCTTTCATTTTCTACACTAATGGATACTTAATAAAATGTTACTTTTGTATTTGTCGAAATTGAGTTCTAGGAAGTTGTATGCATATATCTATATATCTATAAAATTGACATTTTCTCTGTATGTGTGTGTGTATATTTCCCTATCAAATTACTCAAGTCAATTTTCAGTCTGAATGCTTGAGATTTGATATAAGAGGTATTGAGATTTGGGAAAACCTTTTTAATGCGTTTTCGGCCAGAAATTTGGGTATCAAAGAGCCAAAGTTCAATAATTCGACCTTTGAAAACTCTACCAAACTCTTCTACCAATTTTGGGTCTAAACACTTGAAATTTTTGATGTAGGTTACTTCGTCATGGATGAAACGGTTTAAGTTGATTTGAGCCCAAAACAATAAATGTTACGGGGTAAAAATTGTGATCATAATTTTTTAAAATTTGACCTCTGCGGTCTCTGCCAAATTATTCAGTCAATTTCTGGTCTAAAAATTTGAAATTTTACATAAAGTGTTTTTTTGCCGAAGATTTGGCTACCAAAGGGTTAAAATTCAAAATATTTTACCGTTGCGGTCTCTAGATAACTATTAAGCTAATGTTTGGTCTGAACATTTTAAATTTTACATAAAGGGTATTCAGACATACAGCAAGCTTTTTAATCAGTTTTTGGGCGAAAATTTGGCTGTGAAGAGGTCAAAGCTGAAAGAGTTGTCTTTTTCAAACTCTACTAAACTCCTCCGCAAATTTTTAGTCTAAACGCTTGAAATTTTAGATGTAGGCTACCTAGATATGAGTCAAATGTTTTAATATATATATGCATATACATATAAAGTTATGAACAGTACATAGAGCCCGAGCAAAGCCGGGCATAACTGCTAGTAAAGAATAACTTTTTAAGTTATCATACAATAACGGATTAACATTAATCGCTAATTATAGAGCTTATGTTTATATTATCCAACCTTTCTATACTAACCAATCATCCAAACATTGGGCATAATAAGATATGTATCTTGTATTAATCTTTGCAGAATTATATCAATACAATATATTGTATTCCGTTTCTATCTTCTTTTTTAAGAGTTATTGTTGAAAGCATTAAATTTTCTGAGCTAAATTAATAGTTTGCTTAAATATTTCATAAAATACATCAGGATCAGGAGCATGAATAATTCGGAGGAAAACGAGGCGTTTACCCGATTTTATTCAATCTATCTCCTAGTCTTTTAAATATTGATCAGTACTAAGACTTATACTTGAGTCATTCGGCATATAACTAATGATTTAGCCCCAAGCATCACGATGCAGCACAAGACCTCTGTTCGCCACTTATGTGACAGAGTGTGTGTTTGGCGTATCATATTCAGTTACTTTTGCGGTAATTGCATTACTTTTACTAATAGATCCAGTAGATTCAGGGATGTTAATTAATCCATATATCCATTCTCCAGCTACGCATTAAATAGCAAGGTACAGGCTAGTTAGTGAGCTTTGATTGTACAACTGGTCTAAAAGGGATAAATTTAAAAATAACTATTCTCTTCTGATCCCGGACTTATTTCACGATAACCTCCTCATGCATTAACCATCACAAGGGGTGTCCATTGCTTCTCAACACCAAAATGAGGCCTAAAAACATAATTGGTGTAGTTAAATGGATATACGGCATAATATCTTATTAAGAAAAAAACTTTGCTCATTGTCATTCTTTGTTTGCCGGTAACCACTTCTGTAACCTCTTCGTAGTATCTATCTTGACCAAGTCGCTTTGGCTAGTGAATAGAAATAGCGATTCAGATAGATAGATAGATAGATAGATAGATAGAGAGAGAGAGAGAGAGAGAGAGAGAGAGACAGACAGAGACAGAGACAGAGACAGAGACAGAGAAAGTGATAGGGTGAGAAAAAAGAAAAAAAAACTGAAAAGAAAGGGCGTAAGGCAGCGATAGCGAGCATTTGTCTGAACTATGACGGCAGTATTTAACGAACAAGACAGGGACATAGCCCGAGGCTGAATGTTGATTTCGAGTACAAATAAAGCAGTCACAGTGGTCTCCCTTGAATGTTGATGTTTGTAACCATTTAAGCACACAATTACTTCTATCTATTAGATGACTTGCTCTATCAGCCATTAGCACTAACTTTGAAACAAATGTATTTTCATATTTCAACCAAATTGGCGTCGTTTAACGTGTCCTCGGGGCAAACGAGAAGCGTGAGTAGTTTCACTAAACAACCGAATCCGGCGTGCGGCTTTTGTCATGACGGGGGTTACTTAAATGGATGGATAGATGGAAGTTTGTCTTCAAAAGAGCCAATTGGACAAGGCTGAGCCATAAACTCACAAATAACACGCTTGAATGGCAAAGAGAAATCCATGAATAGCGGTATCTGTTTTGTAAAGTTTTATCAGCATTCGTCATTGATGCTTTCCCCCATTAGTTGCGATTACGGGTATTTGTAAAATAACAACTTATAGCCGGAACCGCAACAATTCAGACAAAGTCGCTGATTCTATTTATAGTCTAGAGTAATAGTGGACCTTTTTGTTGTGTGCAATGGCTCTCTCAAAGTAATTTGTCTACGCTATTTGAATGTGTATAATCATTATATATGTTCGCTTTAATTGGATTTACACATACACATGTAAACACAGGTTTCTAATGTAAAAACGGTGCAATATACGATAATGTACCAGAGGCACATACACACACACGCGCGCACAACCACGCAAACACATGCACACACATTTATTTATTTATTTATTTATATGTGAATATTTGTTTGTGTGCAAAGTCAGTGTTTGTTTGGGTGCTATAAAAAACGATATGTTAGAACATTCAAATAAGTTTTAATAATAATTAAAATTTTCACAGTTTCTAAAGACGCCAGTAAACGTTACCTTCAGTATCAATTTGGGGCACTGATGATAATTGTCAGTTAGGCTCATAAACTAACTCAAATATATATACAATACAAAAAGAAATAAAAAAACATTTTGAATATATATTTCGCGTTTCATAAAATCGAACTAAATAAATGACGAATATATTATGTAAAAAAGGTTAAACATTTAAAAAAATAGTATTTTATTTATATAATCCAGATTTAAAATGCACCAATTAACTTCGATGCATTGAAGCGGTTTTCATTTTGCGATTGTCTATTATAACAATCATTATTAGTTTTTAGGAAAAATCACTGCGCTAACATAGTTCTCTTTATTACTTGACTTCATGTTGCAAACGTTAATTTGAACTTTTATTTCAAGGCATAAACGAAAAACATAACTATAGGTTGGTTTTGACTATTATCCGACAAATAAAACCACATCATTTGTTTCTTTATCTTTCGAGTTTGATTTACTTTGGTTTATTTGTTTCACACAGCAACACCATTCATGGTATTCAATGTTGCACACCAATGCCTATTGTAAACAATTCATTTAAAATAAGTTGAACTTTTCGTGGACGAGTTCAAAGCTTTTTCTATGATGCTAGAACGAGTGTATTTCAACTTACCTCATCCGATTCCGTAGACCATGTTGGTATCTATTACAGAACAAGCACCCATCCCCTATTGTGTGTTTCTTTATGGTAACCTATTATATGAAGGAAGGCTTGGATGCGTATCAAAAGTTATCAAAATATAAAAAAAGAATTTTGTAAAACATAGTCCCCTCACCCATGGCCAGTGCGCTCACGCGTCATTTATCTTTCCTGCCTATATATATATATATATATATATATATATATATATATATATATATATATATATATATATATATATATATATATATGCGTAGAGTTGGAGTAAAGTTTCTGTTTTGGGACTAGGTTTAGGATAAGGCTCTACAAAATTCACAATAAACGCTATTGTAAAACGCATCGGGAAATATTGGGCAGTTATCAGCGTGAGTTTCTGTGGTAACAACAAATGAAACAACGTTTTTAATAACATGAATGAATTCAATCTTCTTTAGTAAGAAAGAACAGCATATTTACTACAAACAGCATTTTGTTGGGGTTTGTGAGGTGAAGACATCTTTTTGATTGGATTCTTCAAAATATCAAATATTACTGTTAGAGAAAGAAATATTATTCTAGCGAAAATTCGAATTTACTTTCTAAAAGTCTTCCTAATTATGCATTTCCATTACAATAAGAGAAATTGAAAATCTTTGAATACTTATATATTTGAGTTTTAAAACATATAAAACATGTCGGAATTTAGATCTCATGTAATAAAAGTAAGAAAACATGGATACTACGGATATCGGCCTATATAGAGATGACGGACTAGCTATAATAAAAAACTCCAACAAAGTCAAGGGAGAAAACTTTAAGAAAATCATACACAAAGAAATGAAAAAAATAGGCCTAATAGCGGACGTATCAGCTAACATAAAAATAACAAACTTCCTGGACGTCACGTTAAACTTAGATAAAAACACATATGAACCATACTTAAAAGATAACGCTACTCCAATTTACGTAAACCCTAAGTCCAACCACCCACCATCAATTATAAAACATATTCCTAACTCGATCGTAAGTAAACTCAGTAATAACTCAAGCGATGAAAATGCATTTAACAGGTCATCCAATATTTACGAAACAGCCCTAAAAAATAGTGGATACAAAAATATCGATATCAAATATAAGCAACAAAACACCAACAACTATAATAAAATTAAAAATAGAAGAAAAAGAACTATAATTTGGTATACGGCCCCATACAATCAAATGTTAAAAACAAAACTTGGCAAGAAATTTCTAGATCTTATTGAAAAACACTTTCTCGCAACCAACCCCTTACACAAAATCTTCAATAAAAATACCTTGAAGTTATCTTACAGTTATTGCGAAAATTTAGAGATGATAATTAAGGCACATAATAACAAAATACTTAATGAAAACAATGTAAACAACAATAAAATAAACAATAAAAAGTAGACACCATGACAGAAATAAAACCAACACTAGCAGAAATAATAATAATAATAATAATAATAATAATAATAATAATAATAATAATAATAATAATAATAATAATAATAACAAACCAACCCCGGACAAGAACAACCATACCATAAATAAAAAATACTAATAACGAACAAGATAAATGCAATTGTAGACACCGCACACTTTGCCCAGTCCAAAATAAATGTCTAACAAAAAGCGTAGTTTATCAAGCAACAATATTTGCGAAAGAAAACCCGAATAGCAAGAAATATTACATAGGCATGACTTCCTTAGATTTCAAAACCCGATACTTTGACCACAAAAGCACATTCAAAAATAAAAAACACCGTATAAAAACAACACTAGCGAATAAATACTGGGAACTCAAAGAAAGCGGACATTCGCCGGTAGTCGAATGGAAAATAATGAGACAAGCTACCACATGCAGACGTCTAGACGACCCATGTAAATTATGCCTCCATGAAAAATTTTCTATCCTATACTTTAAAGAACCTCAAAATCTATTAAACCGTAGGCGGGAAATAGCAAACAACTGTGTTCACAAAATAAAACTTACTCCAGGATAGCGATACAAAATAGCTTTAAAACTAACAATAAAAATAGAAAACAAACAAATAAATAAATTAAATAAACATGAATATACATAAACGATCACACACATATATGTATATATATGTATATATATATGTATATATATGTGCATGTATGTGTGTACACATAGGTATATTTATATGTATAAAAAAAGGAGAACGTCTACCTTAAACCACTAACCTAGTTCTAAAACAGATCCTTTGTTTGATAAAATGCATGCCCATGGGCTGATAGGAAGGGGCGCGGTGGATACTAGAAAACTGATTGGCCAACTAAAAATCCTCAACATATATAAAAACAAGAAGCAACCAAAGAATTCGCGCATAAGCCTGACGAATCCTATAGTTGGATGAAACGCAGAATATTCAGTGTAGCTTAATCGCCATATATATTTTATAAATTACTATATATATATATATATATATATATATATATATATATATAATGTATATACTTGATAGATGGTGAATCATTAGGTAAAATTAATTTACAACGCTGTGACATTGAAAGTGCTAAACTTTAATGTAGTGTCTTTTCTGCATAAAAGTAAAATATAAACCTGTTTACAAATAAAATGATCAGGTTCACTGAATGTATTTCTAAGATTTTTGTAAACAATACGCATTCAAGTTTTTTTTTTACACTGAAACGCATCTTTTGCGATGAACAAAGTTTGTCTCTACGGAGATAAAACGATGAACAGGTGGTTTTAAAATAAATGAAATCATCTCTGTCTCATAATCACCATTTTAGATTTCTCTAAGGATTATATTCGGAACTTGAAATGCTTACACGCATTCTAAGATGCCACGCATGCAAAGATCGAGATTAGATAAAATGAACGATAATGAAAGCAAGTTTGAAAAGGATACTAAAAGATATTATAAGTATATTTGATTTTTCTTTCATTCCAAGTAATTGTTTTATGGTTCATTACTTGTTGTTGTTGTTGTTGTTGTTGTTGTTGTTGTTGTTGTTGTTGTTGTTTTCTCTTCCGCGCTTCGAACAATAAAAAAGTAAGCCCGATAACGAAAGAAAGAAGGAATATTTTATTTTTTTTTTAGAATTTCAGGATTATATTTTCAATGAGGATTCTATAAATTATCAAATTTATTTTTATTTCCCGACGATTCTATTCTAACCCGATATAGTGTAAATATACTATAATTTCGAACGTTTTCCTGTGTCTATAACAAAACTTGTAACATTTACACATGTATTTTTATTATGTGAGATGCAAGGTTTTCTAGATATTACAGTAACATTTCTATCAAACATGTTCCTAGGTCAAAATGACGACTCATTCCATACGCGGCCACAAAGGCACGAAAACATTCTGAAGTTCTATACATAAAGAATTCCAAACTGGCTTAATATTAAAGTACGTTTGCTTCACTAAGTAATGTGTGCAGAAAGCAGAACATATATTTCTGTTTTATAATTGCGAATAACTTATTTTAATGATGAAGGCACATTCCGAAATTTCATTGAATTGATTATCAATTTTATTATTATGATTATCAATTTTATTATATATTATAATGATTATCAATTTTATTATATATTATTATGATTATCAATTTAATCATATATTATTATGATTATCAATTTTATTATTATGATTATCAATTTTATTATTATGATTATCATGTTTATTATTATGATTATCAATTTTATTATTATGATTATCATGTTTATTATTATAATTATCAAGTTTATTATTATGATTATCAATTTTATTATTATGATTATCAATTTTATCATTATGATTATCAATTTTATCATTATAATTATCAATTTTATTATTATGATTATCAATTTTATTATTATGATTATCAATATTATTATTATGATTATCATTTTATTATTATGATTATCATTTTTTATTATAATTATCAATTTTATTATTATGATGTGCGATTTTCATTATTATGGTTATCAATTTATTATTATGATCATAAATTTTATCATAATAATTATCAATTGTATTATTATGATTATCAATTTTATTATATATTATTATAATTATCAATTTTATTATATATTATTATGATCATCAATTTTATCATTATAATCATCAATTTTATTATTATGATTATCAATTTTATTATATATTATAATTATAAATTTATTATATATTATTATGATTATCAATCTTATTATTATGATTATTAATTTATTATTATGATTATCAATCTTATTATTATGATTATCAATTTATTATTATGATTATCAATTTATTATTATGATTATCAATTTTTACTATGCATTTGATATCCTTTTTAATCATATGTGTATTTCCTTTACACTGTCAGAATTTTAACGAGAAAATGATTTGTTTTCGTACGGTTTTTTCTTTTTTGTATATTTGTTTCTTTTTTTCATCGGTTCTACTTCAATTATTTAAGTTTAATGTTTTATGTTCAAAGTTAAATGGTTAGCATTACGAACAAACTAATATTTTTCAAGATAATGCTGTTGATTCGTATCTGGCTTTATGCAAAAGCAACAATGTTGAGTCTACATAATGTTATTAGCTATGATAGCCAAAAAAATGATGTTTTGTTCGAGTCTTGTCATGATATAGCATTAAACATACAGGAAAATCTTATTTAAATTAACATTCAAATTTAAGCATGTATTTGTTTACTAAAGTCATAAAATAAATACAAATACGCAAACTCCATTAGTAATTGGAGGTTTCATATCTATGTCTGTGAAGCCGAAACAATACTTCAACTCCCATTACGATTTTTTAATTTTTTTTCTGTCTGAAGTTGAAACTATACTTATATTTCTACTACAAATCTTATTACTTTTACTAACGAAGATTGAATATCTGCCTGTTTGCAGACAAATCTATAGTTATTTCTTATTATTAATCCTCTTTTATATATATATATATATATATATATATATATATATATATATATATATATATATATATTACAAATAGCGAGTTGCTATCTGCCTGAAAACGAACCAATATTTTGAGCTTTTTATATTTGTTCTAATTTTGTTCATATATATATATATATATATATATATATATATATATATATATATACATGTATATATATGTATATATATATATTAAACTTTTAATATTATAAGGAGATGTAATATATTATTTATCGATTGTCAGTATTTACTTTAAGTGTTAAATATGTAAGTAAAGGCAGATAATAGTGTAGCTTCTGTGTAGCTTAATTGCCATAAATGTGCTTCATAACGTATTACAGCTCGTATTTTGATAATAATAATTAGTAATATGTTTATATGAGGTTGAATTAAAAGTTATATTTCTATTACAATTTTCTCATACACACACATACATATATATATATATTAAATCATCCATACACTGATAAATCTTAGCATAAAACACAAGTGTTTGTAATTAAAAGATAATATTAATTCATTAAAATAATATGCTAAAGTACCATCATATAGAATTGTACTTCTTATAACAAACTGTCAACTTCAGCGTATTGCAATAGTCCGGCGTCTGTTGCAAAAACCAGCTTTCAGTATTTGTCCGCTTCCTCGATATTATACGGCATTTAATTTTCTTACATGCGCGTTATGATTCTTGGTAATTGAAAACTAAACTGTATAGTCAAAGTTAACGTTGTGTGTTAATTCAAATCGTTTGAGCGGCAGTAATTTGCCACACTGATGACTGCGTAAGCTAGTGTTTGTAGGTAAAAATAGATAGTATTTATTCATAAATTATAGAACTCTGTGGACATTGCTGGCATTTTGCCTATATATAAATGTACCTGGTATCCCGTCTTTTAAAAGTTGAAACACACGATCGTCGAAAAGATGCAAGCATAAAGGCAAGCAAGGTCCACAGAATTTTATTATGATATAGATATATATCATACATTTATGATTACATATTATTAATTTTTACTTATAAACATTAGCGTTCCACCCTACACAATCATCAGTGAAGCAAGGGATGGTTGCTTGCTTGATCGCTTGAATCGCTTGTTTGCGAAGATCGGGCGATTCCATCTTTTAAAAAGGGATGACAGATGAATGTATATATATATATATATATGTATATATATATATATATATATATATATATATATATACACATGAATCTATACATATATGCATACACACAAACAAACATACACACATATATATCAATATATATACACACATATATATATATGTATATATATACATATATATATGTATATATATACATATACATATATATATATATATATATATAGATATATATATATATATATACATATATCGAATATTTTGCTATGAAATAATGTCATCTCATGAGTGGCTAATCCAATGAGTTTTTTTTGAAAGCGTGCCGATATGCTCTTTAATAATGTGTTTTCAGTTTAATGCTTCATTATTATTGTTCTGTATGGTTTAAAAGATTTCCATTTACTTTTATTTTGATGTGTTGTTTGGTGAACATCTACTATTCAACAGAACATGTGTAAGACGTATTACATTAACATATCAATAAAATACTATGAAGGGGAAATAACTCTATCTGGTTTTGAAATGATAATTAATGATACACACACAGTTTAAATATTTGCTCTTACTTCTAATTATTATACCATTGTATTACTAATAATACTGTGATACTATCCTCCCAGGCGCTATCTTGTTTTTGTAGAACAAAGGAATAGTGTAGTTTTTATTCTGTTGTCATGAAAAGATTCCCCCATGCATTACCTTCTTCTTTCGGTGATGTCGCCCGTCAACAAGGATTTGTCAGAATCGATTGTTAATTAGCAAATACAAGACTTCGATTAAACAATAAACAAATTAATCTTCATGCCTTATCATTCAAAAGAAACGAACTAGTGTACCTAATATCATTTCATCTATAATGAGTGCATATGGTTGGATTGTAATTCATTATATGATTAGTGTTATGTGAGCAGTTACTTGATAGCTAGGTAGTTGTGTAGAGTACGTTTAAATGTCCAAAAAGGTTAAACATTTGGTCTGGCGAATACCTGACTCCTCTTAACTGAGTACACCTGTGCAGGTCATTTGATTCAGATATCAGAATTGTATGTAGAATGTCGAGGGCGAATTACACACTGGACATAAGTTGAATGCTTTGTTCAGTTCGTAAGACTGCCTTCACCTGACTGTAAATGATTGGTTTGTCCTTGTTAAAAGGAAATTCGATGTTGTCAAGATAGTAAATTCAAACTGGGCATAGAGGGGGGATCAGTATGAAAACTGACGAAATATATTGAACCTGGGGTGACTTTGATTATGTCAATCACTATTAAAGTATGCAATAAAACGAAGGAAATAACTGTACAAATATTTAATTCGTATTTGTTAGATTTATTTATAATAGGATTTTATTGAGCAGTCTCCAACGTTTATAAAACGTATTATCAAATCCATATTTGTTTAATAGAATATAACAAGTAGAAAATAAATGCTTTCCGACAAATCAACCTTTTCTGCTCGTATATGTGAAGATCATCGACATATAACAAGTGCAAGCCTCCCATGAAATTATTTTAAAGCAATGAAAAGCCTATTTTAGTGAAAACTAAGTTAAATATTAACTTACATGACAGAAGTCATGGACTGAAAAAGTTTTCGGTTTTGTGGATGTAAACATGGGATAATTTTTCATAAATATAAAGAATCTGTAAAAATTCCAGTCATTTGCTCGTCGTAAAAATTTTATTATAATTTGAAGCAAATACAGGACTGCTATAGGCAAACGCAACCGAAGCAGGTGCATTGGGCACCGTGTAGGGTGTTAATACTAACTACGGTTAAAAAATGTCGGTTTATGAAATATATATATATATATTTATATATATATATATATATATATATATATATATATATATATATATATATATATATATATATATATACAGTGATGATCATATTTATTGGCACGGTAAAATAAAAGTAAAATTTTGTCTAATAAATTCTAAAAAAGGGATTAAATTAAAGAAAATAACAAAGTATATTATGTATTTTTAACTGGCCTTTCCGATGCAGCAATCGGATTTTAGAAAAAATAAATAACAAAGCAACAACAAACATAATTGCAAAAAACCCTTTTCAAAATTATTGGCACGGCTTTGTTTTTCTTTTAGTATCAGTATAATATCAATCAATTTCCGGTTTACGTGCTTTCTGAACTTTTTTATAGCCATATTATGCTTGTTTAACGCTAATTCAGTGAATAATTTTTTTCAGATAATTTTTAGATAGCGATTTATTTAAACTATTATAAGTGACTAAATTATAATTTTCAATCGCCATGGTTAAAACTAAGGAACACAGCGAAGACGTCAGGAAGCTTGTTGTAGCATGCCATACCAATGGGGAGGGCTATGATAAGATTTCAAAGAAGCTAAACCTTCCCAAATCCACTGTTAGAGCCATAATAAACAAGTTCAAATCGCAAGGCCACGTTATGAGTTTAGAGGGTAGAGGGAGAAAAAGGATTCTTTCCCCAAGAGATGAACGGAAAATTGTTCGACAAGTAAAACAAAACCCAAGGATCTCTGTTGGGGAGATTGTTGATGAACAGAGCACCTCTGGAGTGAATGTATCTCTACATACAGTTGGTAGAGTTTTGAAGAGAGCTGGTTTAAAAGCATGTCGTCCGAGAAAGACTCCCTTATTGAAGCCTATGCACCTGAAAGCAAGGCTAGCCTTTGCAAAACGTCATATTGATAAAGGTGTTGCATTCTGGAAACGTGTTCTATGGACTGACGAAACGAAAATAGAGTTATTTGGCCATAATAAAGTGTCTTATACTTACAGAAAATCTGACGAAGCTTTCCTGCCTAAGAACACCATACCCACAGTGAAGCACGGTGGAGGCAGTTTGATGTTTTGGGGATCCTTTGCTGCCTCTGGACCAGGGCGACTTGTTAAGATCACAGGTAGCATGAAAAAGGAAGATTATGTTAAAATATTGGATGAAAACCTGAAAAACTCTGCTAAAGAGCTCTCACTTGGTCGTCGTTGGTGGTTCATGCAAGATAATGACCCAAAGCATTCGGCTAAACTGACTAAGAAATGGCTTGAGAACAATCATATTAATGTTTTGGAGTGGCCATTACAAAGCCCAGACCTTAATCCAATTGAAAATTTATGGAGAACATTAAAATTGAGGGTAATGCAAAGGAAGCCTAAGAATCTTATTCAATTGGAGGATTATTGTCAGGAAGAGTGGGCTAAAATTACTACTGAAGAGTGCAACAACTTGGTTGTAAACTATGAAAAGCGACTGAGGAAGGTAATCAAGGCCAAAGGCTATACAATTGATTATTAAATAAATCGTGCCAATAATTTTGAACAAGGGTTTTTTGGAATTATGTTTGTTGTTCCTTTGTTATTTATTTTTTCTAAAATCCGATTGCTGCATCGGAAAGGCCAGTTAAAAATACATAATATACTTTGTTATTTTCTTTAATTTAATCCCTTTTTTAGAATTTATTAGACAAAATTTAACTTTTATTTTACCGTGCCAATAAATATGATCATCACTGTATATATATATATATATATATATATATATATATATATATATATATATATATATATATATTTATATATATATGCATATAATAGCCAACCCGTGACCCGTTGGGTCGGTATATGTTATGGCTATATGGAGAAAATATGTGCGCATGCGCATACAACAATACTATAATATAAGCAATTACATTGCTTAATATCCGAAAATCTACTTATTTGCGGAAAATTTAAATGCGATATTCGTCTTCAACATACCAGAAAACTGTTAAAAGTCGTCATTTTAAAGGAAAATGTTAAGCTGGAAACCAAGTAAATATTTACTAAGACTTCTATTTTTTATATTTGCTTTTTAACAAGTTGCATTATATACAGTGTTGGTCATCAGAACCTTAAAATTTGTTCGACGTCAAATGGCTTTTTAAAAAAAGCAGTGGAACTCTAAACGAAAGCACTTATCACAAGTCACAGCGATAACTTTTGCCAGTGCTGTTGAATATATAGTTACTGATCTGAAGGAGATAACTCTATTTTAATAAGACATTAGCGTACATTGAGTTTTGGCCAGTTTAGTTCTCTGTTTCGCATGTTTGTTTTTTTCTTACTGAAAAAATATTTTATTTGTTCTTTAAAAGAAAAAAATCCGGTATTTGGGCTTGACACTGAAATCTCTGGAAAAGTATGCGACGCTAATTGCAGAGTGAAATGTAATATTTATTAAACAAGTTCGACGAAAGATTTTAGTAAGATACTTTAATAAAAAGGAAACTTTACTTATCTTTTTTACATTTAATTATTAATTATTTTTTCGTTTTTTAACAGGTTAAAACTTTTTCATTTATTTATATTTAGAACGTTTTTCCATTTTATATGTTTTTATTTTTACTTTATTTAAAATGATTTAGAATCTGTAGCCATATATTTTAGTTTAAAACTTTTTTAATATTTTTTTAATACTAGAATTTGGAAATGTTAAATGTTTTGCGGTCGTTTTAATGTACTGAATTGTCGTATGAAAAATGAATTAAAGAACTTTTAAACTATTCAGAAAATGAAGATAAGAGACAGATTTTTTTCTTTTTTAATTATTTTAAATAAATCGTACAAAAATAATTTTAAATAAATCGTACAAAAAATTCTGCGGCATTTCGGTTTGGATTAGAATTTTTTAATTGCTTGAATACGATTCCGATTTACAAATAAAATTCGTAAAATGACGATGAAAAATAAGCAAAAAGGGATTTAGTCCTTTTTATTTGCATATTTTAAACACGAAAAAGTTGCCGGTTAAAAAAATGCTTTAGTAGTTTTGTTTTTATTTATTTACGTATGCGTAGAATTTTCGAAACCGAAAGCTGTAGACAGGATGGAGGAATTGAACGCCCTAGCAAGACTATTTCAGTTTTATGATATAATATAATATGATATAATATAATATGATATAATATAATATAATATATATATATATATATATATATATATATATATATATATATATATATATATATATATGTTATCTGTGATTGTATACCTGGATATTTTTGTGGTTTTTATCTATGTGTATATGCATATTTAGTACATGTTTATATACAATCCAATAGATGTGAACATATTTGTATACAATCCAATCTAAGTACTATGTGTCGATATGAGTCTGTGTATACAGTGATTTCGCGGATACAGAAATTTTGCGAAATCTATTTCTTCTGGCCTCTCATTTTAATCTATCATACTAGTAAAATCTAGGTTTACTCCCTCTTTTTCCCTATTCCAATTTTATGTCACTTTGATATCTTATATGATACCCTGAATTTGATATCAAATAATTTGGATTTGATCTAAAAATAGAACGTCTGACCCATCTTTAAATATTATAATCTTTTTGCCTTTAAATTTCTAATATAATTCATTTTAATTTTATTCAGCCGATTCAAGCAAGTGGGATTTTTTTTTCTAATTGTGAGACGAATAATAAGTTTTTTACTTAGAATCTTTTCTAGTGGGAAAATTTTCTGTCGCAATTTTAAGATATCAGCTTTGAAATTTACTTATGCTTGCCTATCATGCACTTTGATTTTAGCCTCTCTTTATCTTAGCAATCAACAGTTTGTTTGGATTGTACCACAATTTTCAACTTTTTCTTCATCGATTCATCGAGTCAACATTTCATCATCTCTAATTATGTTCATTTTTATTAAATTATAGCTTATTTATTTTTTTACTAGCAGTTAACTGTCATTTCCTGGCGGTAGCATAGACACCTCATTCTGCGAATGAGGGTGGGGTGGTCACAAAATTTGCCCGAAATGATAATTGAACGAACGATAAAATTTGGTGCTTGCAGTGTCGGTTGTCTTTATCTGGAGGGCAGGATACAGTTCAGGTATGGTTCAGGGTATGGTATGCTTGTCAGCAAGACTAGAGTTTAGGTGTCAAAATACTCTCGAACCCACTATCACTTAAAAATACAGAATTTGGTTTATATTATAAAGAATATAAATAGAACACTTTATAATTTTAAACAATGTAAACCTTTTTTTAAATTTGAATGTTAGATAATAGAAACAGTATTTTTTTAAATAATTATGAAAGAAATATTACTCGCAGAAATTTCCAATACATATATATCTAAAGACAATAAATTGACCGCAATTAGGCACAATTTATTATGTTTTGTGACCTATTTTTCTGTAAAAATAAAAACAAAACATTTAATATTTGTTATAAGTGTTTACAGTACTCACAAACATTTTTTAATATATATACCAAAAACAAAATTAGTTTTTGGTGTATTGATATTTATATTAAAGCCATTTTTTCTATTTATTTAAAAAGAAACTTTGTTATATATGGGTCGCTGAATTGCATCCATTTGCAAAATATCTAACTGATTTGCATATTTTTTAGCATTCTTTTTAATTAATTCCCTATTAGTTTTTTTTCGGTTCTCTTATCGGATAATCATATTTTGTTAGTTATTAAGTGTACATTGATGAAATATCCTACGTGATTTATTCTTGTGTAATATTTGCGTAAAAAGGTTATAGTAAACACATTTTTTATATATATTTTATTTCTATATTGTTTGTATTTATAAATATGTATGCGTATAAATATATATTTTTATAAAAAGTTGCCTAGCAAACTCCTCCCAGTTTTTGTCTATAGACATGAAACATAATATATAGGGAATTCAAACCCATGCGAAACTTTAGATTAGGATTTTAGTTGGAGAAAATTGGAACAAAAGGAATGGAATTTAGCAGATAAATGTCAAACGACGGGATTACGAATATGCATGGGTAACGTAATAGCTATTGGTTTATGTTTTAATTTTTACTCTTGCAGCAAACACGTATTCATAGGTCAGGCATTAAGATCAAAAGAAAACAGAAATCGTAAGCTAAGCGTTTCGATTCTCGGTAGTAGAGCATGAGTCATTTTTTGAAAAACTTTTTAAATCATTACTATATATTGGGTTCAATATAATATTTATCAATCATTATTAAATATAATATTAAATCATTATTATATATAATATATATCATTACTATATATAATATATATCAATCATTATTAAATATAATATTAAATCATTACTATATATTGGGTTCAATATAATATATATCAAATACGAAATCTGCATCAATCAAAACTGGGCAATGCCGGGCGGACTGCTGGTATATATATATATATATATATATATATATATATATATATATATATATATATATATATATATGTTGACTTTTTCGCAACATTTTTGCTAACTTTCTTTCGCAATGTTTTTTCACGTGTTGTTGTTCTGGTGTCATTTTGTAAATATTTTTCTAAAATATGAAATTGGACCTGAACGCCATAAATTTATCCTTGCAAATATTCCATATCGAACCTGGGCAAAAACGTATTCCGGGGTTTTATTTTTCATTTTATATTTTACAATTTATGTTATTTGTATATCGGCTTCATTTTATATCATTGTTAACGGTACTTTAAACAATATATATGTTGTAGTTCGCTTGAAGCATTGTTATTGGATAAAAGGTGTGTTTGGAGGCTTGTTAATGCAGGAATTATTTAGTTGTTGAAATAGATAAATAAATAAATAATGAGAAATAATGCAACACTCAAAACTGAAATTCGAAATTGAAATACAATACTGCAGAACAGCATATCACCTGAAATAGCTATCCGCCTTCAAACAAAACTCACAGATGCTTTCACCATGAATAAAACCTCCGATTTTCATACATATAAACCTGACTGCATATTACACCCACTACCAGACATCTCCGAGCTAAACTTTAAACTCGCAAGACTTAGACACAACGTATTAAAAATCATCCAACGTGAACAGTTTAACGTCACACCCAACTAACACACAACTATTCACCTTCAAAAACTCACTTCACCCAACTAACACACAACTCTTCACCTTCAAAAACCTAAAAGATAAAGACCTGATATTCCTATCCTCTGACAAAGGGAAAGAATTCTGCTGTTATCTACCAAAATACGTACGAATCCCTAGCAGTAAAACACCTTAACAAGGAAAAATTATATTCTCCCGCCACAAACTCTCTCCCACAGATATGGAAGATCGTATCAATACAGCCTAGACCGTAATATGCAAAAAAGAAACATACACAATAATTACATGAGTTATATCATTACAAAAAACAGAAAACCTCCCAGATTTTGTAATAAAAACACACACAACATCCCCTCTACACAAATCAGACCTATGGTTTCAAGCATAGAAAGACTACAATCAAAAATATCCTGACTACTATCACAAATACTCAAACTCCTGGTAACGTTTACAGCT
This sequence comes from Euprymna scolopes, assembly GCF_053919585.1. Classification (NCBI taxonomy): domain Eukaryota; kingdom Metazoa; phylum Mollusca; class Cephalopoda; order Sepiida; family Sepiolidae; genus Euprymna; species Euprymna scolopes. The sequence goes on along the minus strand of NC_136484.1, from coordinate 87,509,605 downwards.
CGGAAGAAGTCATACATACACTACAATCATCCCGAACCCAACACGTTCAACACAACAGACACGCCTAGATGTTGTCTCTCTTCACACATCAGTCTCTGCACACCCAGCTGTAGACCTAATCACATGATGCATCTCTAATAATCTATACTGCTTTTATCTCGCCACCACTGACATACACCAACTTCTAAGCATGATAGTAGACAAAATACACTTTTAATATAAACAACAAAAAACATACAAACAAATATCAGGCTTTTCCGAACTTTTAGCTATAACATACAAACAAATGTCAGGCTTATCCGAACTTTTAGCTATAACATACATGAATTGAAAGGAACAAGACACACTACATAACTACCAATCTGGCATCTTCTTCGCAAGATATGTGGATGATATTCTCATCCTGACATCATCTCGTGAAGAAGCTAATAAAATATTAACTTTCAAAATGCAAACCCACATATTTGATTTAACATTAAAGAACATCCGGACACCTATCACTACTTTATTTTACATTCTACATCACTGAAACAGGTCAAATAAAACCCAATTTCTACAGGAAACCTGCTTCTCGATACATTTTCATAAACTTCAAGTCGGCATTCCTTACACAAGCAAAGATTGCTACAAATGAAACAACTCACATTCGTAGCAAGTGCACGACTGAAAGGGACATTATTACCTCCATTTTAAAAAATTCAACAAGTCCTCAAACAAAATAGATACCCAACAAAGACCCTACAGCACATTAGGACATCTATTAGAAAACAAACACCCACACTATCTAACACATGCTTTCTCAAAATACCATATTTCAATGATAAGCTAACAACAGGCCATACGCAAGGCCATTCACAAAAACAATTAGACATACAATTCACACACACTGGTCCAACATTAAGACAACACCTACGTAAAACCAAAAGCGAACCTAGGAGCAAACCATGCTCATTATCTAACTTTCCTATAAAAAAAAACACAGGACTGTGCGTACGCACATATTCAGTGTATCAAATTCAATGCACCAGTTGCAATGAGTCGTACATTAGAAGTACAATCAGGCAATTGCATATCCGAGTCAAAGAAAATATTGCCACCAAGATCTCGTCTTTTTATAAACACGTATCTCACACATATAGCCACAATAAAAAATATCATTTTTAAAATACTGGCAACCGAAATAAATCTAAGAAAACCTATGAAAGAATCGATATTGCTAGAAAAATTAAAAATAAAAATTAATAATAAGCATAGATATCCAATATTTTCTTTATGAAACCACAAACAGATTAATCACCTTCCTTGGACAGGTTCCAGGTTACTTCCCTTAGATTAAAAAAAAAGATAACCGAATTCCTTCCATAAACAATTAATGTAATTAGTAACAGTTACATTGTAAAGACGCAAGCAGATTAATTACTTCCCTTGGACGGAATTACTTCCCGTAGATTAGAAAATAGGGGCAAGGTAAGTTATTCCTTTACCCATCTGGAGATGCTTTATTTATGTTTTTACATATTTTAGAGTGCCAACCTATTTTAAAACACAAGTCGTGAGAGTCTTAAACTTGAAAGAAATAGGTGCTTACAATAGACAGTTGTCTGGGAAGTATTGATAATCGCTCAAAATAAAAATAACAGCCCATTCCATTTATATGACTGACTTTCTTCACACATTTTGGATTTGGGGTGTGTATAACTTATCCTGCCTTTGGTATAATTCATTTGTTATAAAGTTGGTGTTTTGCATACTATTTCTTTGTGTATTCTATACTGCAACATGCCCCGTATTATTATATTACTGCAGCGAAAAATAAAACTACCCCCCTTGTACATAGCATCAGGCGGAATTTATTCCAACAGAAACTTTCCCTATAATGTGATCGTCTTCAAATTCAATATAAATGTATTCTTGTCATGAACAGTCTCCACAACTATTCGCACTTAGTCCATTCTATCAATCATTTTCATCTCTCGCGTTCATCTTTCAACGGAAACCCCTTAATTTTATTTAACTTGATAAGTAGACACGAATATAATGAAAAGTAAAAAAAAAAACACATTTAGAAAATTAGTTATAATGAATAAACACCACATCATTAATAAATATATATTAAAGTATGAATGACGGAACTACTATAACCTCGCTAAATTAAGATAATATCCGTCGCTACCTTAATCTGACCAAGATGTTCTTTTTTCTTTTATAAAAACTGAGGAATGTTAGTGCATTGATTTCAAATACTATGTAATTTACACAGAGCGAGCTAGTATAAAATAGCATAGACACATGAGTTAGAAGCAGGTTGTTCTCACATATCGTATAAGTCATATTTTGTGATTGAATTGGAATTAATCCTCTTGACAAGTATAGACCAATCAGACGCTCTATCCCACAACCCCACGTACACTCGCATTAAGTAGGTCGCATGTCCTTTTTAATAACATAAATTCTCTTCTATCGGTTGAGGCTGTCTCGAGACAAATAGATTATAGTAGATAACCAACATAAATTACACATGTACACACACACACATCAAATATGTACGTAAATACTCGCATACGTATATTATAAGAAACACACCCAGATGCGATCGTGCACGTTCTTTCGCACTGAATGACACGCTGAGAAAATCTACATAGATAAGCAATCAACGAAAGAAGTGATGAAGGGCGTGAAGCAAACGACTTCAGATTGAACTGACTTTTAATGAAGCCTTTTGTGTTAATAATCGAAATAAAGTCCAATTTGTCGCAGAAAATGTACATGGGTCCGTTTAGTGGGACCGACTGCATTTATTAGATTGACTTATACTTTAAAGTTATCAGTCCTAATTTATTTATATCTAAATAGGTACTATGTGTAATATATATATATATATATATATATATATATATAGAGAGAGAGAGAGAGAGAGAGAGAGATTAATAAAGAGAGTGAGGAAGACAAAGAGATAAAGCGAAAGAGAATTTCATTTTAATATTTAGTCGGATGATGCATGGGTAACTAATCATTGGTACTAAAGAGCGTAGCTTCATAGATGATATTTGCAGCAGTTATATAGAATGTGAGCTAAATTCTGTTAGTTTTTTTAAAAACTGGAGTATATGTATTGTACGAGATAGATAGATAGATAGATAGAAAGATAGTGTTTGTGAGAAAGAGAGAGAGAGAGAGAAAGAGAGAGAAAGAGAGAGGGGGCGAGTTTAAACATGAAAACGAAAAAATTCCACTTCTCAGATTTTTGCATAAAACTAAGCATTATTTATGAGAAACATTGCTAACATTTTGTTGGAAAATAAGAAACAGTACGAAAAATGTTTTCCAAATGCGCCAATTACACTGAAGCCATCAGTTACAATTATTTTCCTAAAGATTCGAACTGTTTTCATATTTTGTTGTTGAATATATGAATATACCAAATTTTATTTTTTTAAGATTTCATTACAGTTTTTATTTTGCAATTAATCTTGCTGTTGTGGTTAGTGTTGTTGTTGGTTATATTATTATTATTATTATTATTATTATTATTATTATTATTATTATTATTGTTGTTGTTGTTGTTATTATTATTATTATTATTATTATTATTATTATTATCGTTGTTGGTCACTAGGATTTTTAACACAGACCATCAAAGATTTTTTTTTTAGAACAACCTTTCGTGTTTCCTGGTGTGTGGGTAACAACAATTCTCCCAACACTTCTGGTACTCCCCACCTCTTTTGATAGACTTTGCAAATGAATTTGCCCCATTGCAATAGCCGTTTACTATTAATTTCTCGTCGGTAACGACCATTGGTCTTCGCTGAAATTTGGGTGGCAATAAGCTTCTCCAAGATCTCAGTACTCTTCTCATTCATTAAGTGGAGGTCTGATATGTGTTTTCTCTCTTCAGTCTTTCCATACTTTTTGATCCTTCAAAACTATTTGGTGGGGTGTCAGTTAATGTCGAAACTTTTTTAGATGATTGGTTAATTTAAAATTATACTTTTTTAGTTTTCTTGTTTCCATGTTATGCTTCTTTGCGTTTCAGTTCTGCAACAGTTTCTATATGTCCGGCTAGCGCCTGTAGCTCAGTATATTTGTCTCCAATTCAAGGGTTTTGTTTAGTATTTCAACCGTTTTCATTATTACTATCTGCTTTATGTTCTATACCATTCATCTGATTCAAATATATCCGATTTTTTTTTTCAAATTTCATTTCTGCACTGTTTCTAGTGCTACTACTATTATTGGTGTTATCTTTACTTTCTTAATCCTCCATATCTCTTTAAACTCTCTGGTCACCTCTGTGAATTTACTCTGCTTCTCAGTCTCCTTGATATTCACTTTATGGTTCGTTGGAATGGCGAAATTTACGCTCTAGCAGGGTTTGTCTTTCTTGTTTACAATTATTACACCCGGTCTTCTTGCTTGGGTTAGGGTTTATCGGTTTGTGCGTCCATGTTCCATATGATTTTGTGATTTTCGTTTTTCAAGTACAGCTCTCGTTTTGCGCATGTTAAAGATGCATAACTTCCGATGTACTGATTTCCACACTTTATCGTGTCTAATCTCGTATTATTTCGGGACTAGTTTAGGGCATTCGATTATTATGTGGTTTACCGTTTCGGCAATTTGTCTACGAAGTTTGCCTTTGCTATTTATTTGTGTCTTGTCATTCTTTGCTTTGATGTTATTCGTTCTAACTGGGTTATCTTGTGTGACTTTTATAAGGGATTCTGTTTCTCTGTTTATGTTTATTTTTGTAGCCATGTCATCTTTCTGAATCGTCCTTGTAGCTTTTTCCTCTCATTTTTCTTTACCCGTCTTATCCATTGCCTCTGTTTTCTGTGTTGTTCATTTTTTCAGTGTCTCTTGCAATGTTCTGCATTATATATTAATCTAATGCTTGTTTATGTCATTCACACAGTCTTCTATACAAACCACGCCTTTTCTTTTTTACATAAACTCTGTCAGCATCACCGTATGGGTGTAGTGCATTGTATGTTATCATAATTTTCCTGCTCTTCTGGTCGAGAGGTCTCAGTTCTTCTTTAATTCAGCCTATAAACGGTCTGGGGTATCTTACTTGTGACACTACCCATGTATTTATTCTTTTTATTAAGTTTCTATTATTATTATTATTATTATTATTATTATTATCATCATCATCACCATTATTATTATTATTATTATTATTAATGTTATTATTATTGTTATTATTATTATTATTATTGTTGTTGTTGTTGTTGTTGTTGTTGTTGTTGTGACGAAATCATATCTATCTATCTCATTAATCGCACGCTTGCCTGAATGTTGAGCTCGATAAATGGTTATTCATTAATAAAGATAAATAAATATAGTAAAGATAACAAAATAGCTGGAACACACGTCTTATTACAGTTTTCGTATTAATGAAACGCACTGGGAAACGTTAACAAAGGCAGGATAGAATCGTAAAATACTTCTAATTAATCAGAAACAAAGACTCATATGGTTGAAACAATGTGAATGAAAATAGTGATTACAAAACTTAAGTTATGGATACTTACATTTTAAAATTAAACTTCTATTAAAGGAGTTTGTAATAAAAATTGTCCATTTCTCGGCAATCATTGTGACATTCACATTCATTTTGAACTCCATTCAACTTGAAATACAAATATGTATGTATTGAGTTAGAATTCGAATTTTTCTTGTTATAAGTTCAAGAAGTCAGGCTCAAAATTAATTTAAAATGGTGATTTAACTAGATTAAAGTTAGTGGAATCAGCACAGCTGAATTCAGTTTTTAGGTTAATTTGCTGAATGAATCCATAATAGAAAACCTTATAACAAAAACATGTACGTATTTGTTTTTATCTAATTAAAATTATATTTTAAGTATGTTAAATCAGATGTAAAATATATTTTTCAATTACTCTCTGGTACTCCTGTATGAAGAAAACATACGTAGAGGATCATTTCTACTAAATTTTATATTTGTAGTTTACGGATATACACATGTACAAGTTGACATAACGACAAATTCGTACCTTCCGTCGTCTGACAATTGTAAAAATAAATAGTGGAAACGATAATTTTGATAAAAGAAAAAAAGGTGTCATACAATGAAAAACAAGTTGAGTGTATGTCTGTCGTAAAAAAACAAAAAACGAACGAAATGTATCGCAGAAAGAAGAGGTTTTTCCCCTTTGCATTCCTAGACATTTTTATGAAGTCCTCTTTTCTGCTTCGTCTCACACTAAAAGGCATTTCGTCTAGCAGAAAAATAAGATTAGATTGCCTTGTTAATTGAATTAATCGAGCAGAAGAATTCCGTTATACGAAGTCTATCTTTTTTATATTTGTTTTTTTTTCAGTACATAATAGAAGGTTGTTTGCACCTAGCAGCTTTTTGTTAAGGGAAAACTGGCCTTATTCACCTTCTCGAAGGTGACAAAGCAGACAGATGAGTCAAAAACTTTGTCAACTAACAACTATATCATATGGATATCATTCGATGGTAACTCCTTATTATAGTACTTTTCTCTTTCTTCCCTTATATTTTTCACATCTCGACAATTGTGAGGGAATAGTTCGGACATAAATTCGGTTTTAATCTAATTGTCGGGGACATTAGCGTATTATAAATATAGCAAATGGGCGAAGGCGTGGCGTGAAAGATTATTCCGTGCAAATACATGAATTGCTATTCACGTAAAAATCATTTGTGCGTGTCTATCTACATAAGTTGAGGCTAGGAAAAAAATCCTTTCAACAAGCTATGAACTTTAACAATGAGACATAGTGCGGTCAATGGCCACGAGTGAACTGTTGCATGTCACGTGTTTATTCGGCCATAGCTTGGCAGGGCGCGTGTATTTACTGACCCAAAACCACAAAGGTCAGATTGGTCTTATTCATCATGGGATACGATACAACAATGTCAACCAGATCGGAATATCAATTAGTTCTGCTTTCCATTGGCCTACATTTTTAGCTATTTCTCTTTCTATTTAAAAAGGATGTTTCGCTACCTTAGAAATTAATTTCTTTTACACACACACACACACACACACACACACACACATCACATATCACATATATATATGTTTGTGTGTGTGCGCATGTACGTGTATGCGTATAAAATATTCTACAATAGATATGAACAATAATTTATTATCAAATAACACGCTAAATCATATTTTGTAAATCAAATAACACGCTAAATCATATTTTGTTACACAATCTATGCACTGAAATTTATATATATATATATATATATATATATATATATATATATATATATATATATATATATATATATATATACATAAGTGTATCGATACAAACATTTATAACTTCATAAAGGGAACTAAAACAAGTGAAGACGCCATAAAAAGTTTTTTTTTTAATTTTTTCAAAACTAACGAAAAGCTAATGAAACAAGTAAAAAGAGGTAGAAAATAATCAATTACAACAGACCACCAGAAATCATTTGAATTACGGATTCTCTAAGATAAAAGTAATGAAATAACATAAAAATGATAATAAATTAAAAAAAATATGTGTTTATATCCTATCCTTGTCTTTATTAGTTTCTATTATTAATATTTTATTTATTAATACATTTTTTTATATTTCCTCATACATATCTTTTCTAGTTTTTGTACAGTCTTTATATTTATGTCTATACTTTCCTATTATATATATATATATATATATATATATATATATATATATATATATATATATCAGCTTGACAAGAAAGTTCTTGCGGTTTTTAACTTCTAAATTCATATCTCAGCTCAAGCAAAGTTTTATTGATCGAAATAAGAACGACCAAAATCAACACACTTTCTATTAACGCAAACGTGTTAATGTCAGTAACGTAAAATTTGTAAATTCTGGTGGCGATGAAGTCAATTTAGTCTTTTTTTATATCGCGTAGGTTTTTGAAGTATTTCGCATGCAGAAAGTTGTCGAGATTCTTGATAGTCGGTAGTTGAGAGGTCTTGAGAGTATGGTAGATGAAGCAGTGGCGTAATGCTTTCTCTTACATAAAAAAAACTGTAATGGATGAAACCGGTCTCAGACCATCAAACAGTCAGCATGATCTTCTTTTGGTGCAACTCTGACTTCAGGAAGTTTCGTAAATTTCGTCGGCATCTAACCACCGAGCCGAGTGTCGCCGGTTGTCGTAAAGAACACACTTTTTATCGCAAGACAAAACACGGTCAAGTAACGGGTCGTTCTTGTTGGGAAGATCACACTTCATGACGGCATTTCTTTTGATTGTCCTTCAATTTGTGAGGCACCCATTTATCAATTTAAAAAAATATCAATTTCATTCTTTCTCCAATGGTTTAAAATCAATTACGTTACGTCTAATTCAGAAGCAAATTCTCGAAGAATTATGCGTGGATTGGCTTCGAGTAAGACTCTTAATTGATCGTTGTCAATATCTCATGGCCTATCACTATTCTCATCATCTTTAAGACTGTTATCGCCGCCACAAATTGTCTTAGACCACAATTTTGCTATGCGTTCAGTAGTGGTTCTTTGGCCAAAAGTTTCGTTGATTGCGCGAGCTTTTTCAGCAGTTTTTCACTGTAGCTTGAATTAAAATAAAATAAAAAAAATGTACGAATTTGTGTTTTTTCCATCTTGTATTCAACGTTCTAAAAAGAAGAAATAATTCTTTTAAAACGATTGTAATTCAAACGATGTTATAGTGCGAACAGCCCTCTTTAAAATTATATACGAAGTAAAGGTATAATAAGCAAAAAATTATTTAAAAATACATCATTAGAAATCAAAATTAAAAATTCCGCAAGAACTTTCTTGTCAACCTAATATATGTGTGTGTGTGTGTGTGTGTGTGTGTGTGTGTGTGTGTGCGTGCATGCGTGTGTGTGTGTGTGTCCGCATTTAAAGTATGGATTAAAAAAATCAACGAGGTAATTGCAAACAAGTAATGAGAAAAATATGTAATGCTTTAATAAAGTTATTACTTAAAAATGCACAATACGATTATTGGGTGCAATGTATATTAAAACAATTTCACACCTGTCTGGCCTTTCTACCCGTTAAATCTTAAATTGTTTTCGAGTGTTTCAAACTGTAAATTCCTTTTTATTACACGCGCTTTTGACGGACGCCAACATACTGTAATCATACATATTAATGCCATTTCTGGCGTAACTTCAAACATCCCTAGTCATGCCAGGCATTACCACCACCATAGTATATAAGAGGAAGAAACAAAAGAACAAACTGTCCAAGAAGATGAATATTTTACTATACAACAATTTGGAAAAAAGTTTCATTTTTTTATAAATAGCATTATTTATTTTTCATAAAAACAGTTTCACATTCATCTGATCCTTCTAACCGTTAAACAATTTTCCGTTTATTATTATAAATGTATTCACGTGTTTTTCTAAATGTATATATTGTCCGCATTATTAAAAAAAATACTTATTATGTTTAGTTGACCAAGATCCACCGGTTAGTCACGACTGGTCTAGGATATTCACAAAACTAGATTTTGGTCGATTGTTTGTTATCTTGTTTACATCTGGGTATATTGGATGATGTCATACGGAAAGATGGCGTCATCTTGGTTGTCAACGTTTATGGTTTAATGATATTACAAAACGCGTCATACACATTGGAGTATGTCACCAAATGATGACCTCATCAATTGAAATAGACAATAAAACATATCTATGCTGCCAAATAAAGATTCCTCCAACATGAAAGAGAAGAAATGAAAGAAATAACTTATAATCTCATACAGGGCAAGTATTTCGAGGAATTGGGGAGGAAAAATAGTTTATTGAAAACCTTGCTACATATCACCACTTACTTTAGCTTGTCACGGGTTTATTTTGAAGTTAATTCTTTTTGTATTTGTAATGGAACAAGATGAAAGGGTAAATGAAATTTCGAAGCATTTGGATTTCTAGTATTATTATTTTATTGTCTAGATAGTGAAAGTAGCGTAAACATAACAACAATACATATATATATATATATATATATATATATATATATATATACATATATATATATATATATATATATATAGTTTGTAAATATTCAAATGTCAAGCAAGATTTGTATATTCCCTCATTTCGAATAATTATGACCCGGTGACTTTGGAGAAGGATTTTGGCGACAACAGTGTCTGGATGTTCAAGGCATCAATCAGAATAGCCTGAGATTGTGTGTTTGATCCTATGGGGTTTCGGTTTTTAAATGTGTCGGACAAAACGGAAGTTAGTCGTGCTGCAGAAGTATTAGCGACGGTTATATGAACTATGCAACTAACTATCGGCGATAACTCGCCATATTATTAAACTGAAAGTTGTTAGCTAATTGTATCTGTATGCGCGAGCTTCTGCTGGTACCAGAATTTCACGAATATGTTTCTTACAATACTCCTCCTACTATTAAGCAGAGGCTAACAATAAAGGTGAACAAGAATGAACAATTAAGCATGACGTAGCATGGATTTTTCACAAAGAAAAGACCGGAAATTTGGAAATGCCAAAATCTGCATATTTGCAATGTACATGACGGGCACAACGATACATGGCAAGAACAGGTACAAGTGAAGGAGCAGATTCAGATGCAAATCTAGGATCGGGTGCGTTGATAGGGACTAGATCAGAAACAGAAGTTTTAAAGAGCGCTGGTCTGACACGATCTATCGCGACCGCTTCAACATGAAGCATTGTATGTCATAAAGTGGCCGGAGAGGTCTGCGTACAGAGTCAATACGAACGAATGTAAGAGCGTAAATCCAGATTTATGTCCCACATACTGTCTTCCTCAATTGATGCTTATTGCTGACCGTATCGTCGATAATTACCATTATGCATTGATACTACCCACTATTGAGAACACAGAGATTCGTTCAACATCTCCTTTAACTTCTAACCCTGTATGGGTAGAAATCGCCGCTTTGACCATGGCAATAGAAGCTCTCATGGGGAACGACCTGTGCGTTCCAGCGAGAGACGTAAATTTCAGGACAGACGTTGCCGGCTTCGCCAACCCGATCTTCGCTGACTTACGTCTTATCGCTTTGAAGCACGAAACTCCACTGCCTGTTGACAACTGTTCTCAGGCCCCTATCTCTATATACGATCTATCTCTCTCTTTCTCTATACAGTTTCTCTCTGTATATACGTTTTATTTCTCTCTATCTTTCTTTTCTCTTTCCTTTTCCCTCTTCGTTCACAGTATCTTTGTCTCTCCCTTCTTCTCCTGTTCGCAGGCCTCCTCCTTCCCTTTTTTCTTGTTTTGTTTACAAAATGTGATAGAGCAGACGTGAATCGGATCCTTTGGAGCGAAAAATGATATAGTGAATAAAATATACTGAAAATATATCTCCTCTCGGCGAAAAAACAATAAAATAATTTATAATACATTTTAATAAATGTATCACAATACATATATATATATATATATATATATATATATATATATATATATATATATATATATATATATATATATATATATATATATAAACCGACTTGTAAGTTCATTCACTTTTTCTTTCTCTGCCGTTGAAAATGAATTTTAATGGGCCATTTAATTATTGATGTGTAGAATTTTGTTCGGTGAATTTGATTTTATTGTCCAATAATTGATCATCTTCCTTTTTATTTTGTTTTCTTCTTTTTAGTAACATTGATAATTATTTTTAATTAATATATATTTTAATTGGTTACTTGTGCAGTATCTGTTGTTTTTGCATTTCATTTTTTTTCAGTGTTATTGCTTCAGTGTTATTGTTTCAGTGTTATTGCTTCAGTGTTATTGTTTCAGTGTTATTGATTCAGTGTTAATGTTTCAGTGTTAATGTTTCAGTGTTATTGTTTCAGTGTTATTGCTTCAGTGTTATTGTTTCAGTGTTATTGCTTCAGTGTTATTGCTTCAGTGTTATTGTTTCAGTGCTTATTGTTGCAGTGATATTGTTTCAGTGTTATTGTTTCAGTGTTATTGTTTCAGTGTTATTGCTTCAGTGTTATTGTTTAAGTGTAATTGTCTCAGTGTTATTGTTTCAGTGGTATTGTTTCAGTGTTATTGCTTCAGTGTTATTACTTCAGTGTTATTGTTTCAGTGTTATTGTTTCAGTGTTATTGCTTCAGTGTTATTGCTTCAGTGCTATTGTTTCAGTGTTTATTGCTTCGGTGTGATTGTTTCAGTGTTATTGTTTCAGTGATATTGTTTCAGTGTTATTGCTTTAGTGTTATTGCTTAAGTGTTATTGCTTCAGTGTTATTGTTTAAGTGTTATTGTTTCAGTGATATTGTTTCAGTGTTATTGTTTCAGTTTTATTGTTTAAGTGTTATTGCTTCAGTTTTATTGTTTCAGTGATATTGCTTCAGTTTTATTGTATCAGTATTATTGCTTCAGTGTTATTGTTTCAGTGTTATTGTTTCAGTTTTATTGTTTCAGTGTTATTGCTTCAGTTTTATTGTTTCAGTGTTATTGCTTCAGTGTTATTGTTTCAGTGTTATTGCTTCAGTGTTATTGTTTCAATAGTATTGTTTCAGTGTTATTGCTTCAGTGTTTATTGCTTCAGCGTTATTGTAGCAGTGTTATTGTTTCAGTGTTATTGTTTCAGTGTTATTGTTTCAGTGTTATTGCTTCAGTGTTATTGTAGCAGTGTTATTGTTTCAGTGTTATTGTTTCAGTGTTATTGTTTCAGTGTTATTGTAGCAGTGTTATTGTTTCAGTGTTATTGTTTCAGTGTTATTGTTTCAGTGTTATTGCTTCAGTGTTTATTGCTTCATTGTTATTGTAGCAGTATTATTGTTTCAATGTTAATATTTCAGTGTTATTGTTTTAGTGTTATTACTTCAGTGTTATTGCTTCCGTGTTATTGTAGCAGTGTTATTGTTTCAGTGTTATTGTTTCAGTGTTATTGCTTCAGTGTTTATTGCTTCAGTGTTATGTTAGCAGTGTTATTGTTTCAGTGTTATTGTTTCTGTGTTATTGTTTCAGTGTTATTGTTTCAGTGTTATTGTTTCGGTGTTATTGCTTCAGTGTTTATTGCTTCAGTGTTATTGTAGCAGTGTTATTGTTTCAGTGTATTTGTTTCAGTGTTATTGCTTCAGTGTAATTTTTTCAGTGTTATTCTTTCAGTTTTATTGCTTCAGTGTTATTGTTTCAGTGTTTATTGTTTCAGTGTTATTGCTTCAGAGTTATTGTTTCAGTGTACTTGTTTCAGTATTATTGCTTCAGTGTTATGGTTTCAGTGTTTTTGTTTCAGTGTTATTGTTTCAGTGTTATTGATTCAGTGTTATTGTTTCTGTGTTATTGTTTCAGTGTTATTGTTTCAGTGTTATTGTTTCAGTGTTATTGTTTCAGTGCTTATTGTTTCAGTGTTATTTCTTCAGAGTTATTGTTTCAGTGTTATTGTTTCAGTGTTATTGCTTCAGTGTTATTGTTTCAGTGTTATTGTTTCAGTGTTATTGCTTCAGTGTTATTGTTTTAGTGTTATTGTTTCAGTGTTATTGTTTCAGTGTTATTGTTTCAGTGTTATTGTTTTAGTGTTATTGTTTAAATGTTATTGTTTCAGTGTTATTGCTTCAGTGTTATTGTTTCAGTGTTATTGCTTTAGTTTTATTGTATCAGTGTTATTGTTTCAGTGTTATTGTTTCAGTGTTATTGTTTCAGTGTTATTGTTTTAGTGTTATTGTTTCAGTGTTATTGCTTCGGTGTTATTGTTTCAGTGTTATTGTTTTAGTGTTATTACTTCAGTGTTATTGTTTTAGTGTTATTGCTTAAGTGTTATTGTTTCAGTGTTATTGCTTCAGTTTTATTGTTTCAGTGTTATTTTTCAGTGTTATTGCTTCAGTGTTATTGTTTCAGTGTTATTGTTTCAGTGTTATTGTTTTTCAGTGTTATTGTTTCAGTGTTATTGTTTCAGTGTTATTGTTTCAGTGTTATTGCTTCAGTTTTATTGTATCAGTGTTATTGTTTCAGTGTTATTGCTTCTGTGTTATTGTTTCAGTGTTATTGCTTCAGTGTTATTGCTTCAGTGCTATTGTTTCAGTGTTTATTGCTTCGGTGTGATTGTTTCAGTGTTATTGTTTCAGTGTTATTGTATCAGTGTTATTGCTTTAGTGTTATTGCTTCAGTGTTATTGCTTCAGTGTTATTGTTTAAGTGTTATTGTTTCAGTGATATTGTTTCAGTGTTATTGTTTCAGTTTTATTGTTTAAGTGTTATTGCTTCAGTTTTATTGTTTCAGTGATATTGCTTCAGTTTTATTGTATCAGTATTATTGCTTCAGTGTTATTGTTTCAGTGTTATTGTTTCAGTTTTATTGTTTCAGTGTTATTGCTTCAGTTTTATTGTTTCAGTGTTATTGCTTCAGTGTTATTGTTTCAGTGTTATTGCTTCAGTGTTATTGTTTCAATAGTATTGTTTCAGTGTTATTGCTTCAGTGTTTATTGCTTCAGCGTTATTGTAGCAGTGTTATTGTTTCAGTGTTATTGTTTCAGTGTTATTGTTTCAGTGTTATTGTTTCAGTGTTATTGCTTCAGTGTTATTGTAGCAGTGTTATTGTTTCAGTGTTATTGTTTCAGTGTTATTGTTTCAGTGTTATTGTAGCAGTGTTATTGTTTCAGTGTTATTGTTTCAGTGTTATTGTTTCAGTGTTATTGCTTCAGTGTTTATTGCTTCATTGTTATTGTAGCAGTATTATTGTTTCAATGTTAATATTTCAGTGTTATTGTTTTAGTGTTATTACTTCAGTGTTATTTCTTCCGTGTTATTGTAGCAGTGTTATTGTTTCAGTGTTATTGTTTCAGTGTTATTGCTTCAGTGTTTATTGCTTCAGTGTTATGTTAGCAATGTTATTGTTTCAGTGTTATTGTTTCTGTGTTATTGTTTCAGTGTTATTGTTTCAGTGTTATTGTTTCGGTGTTATTGCTTCAGTGTTTATTGCTTCAGTGTTATTGTAGCAGTGTTATTGTTTCAGTGTATTTGTTTCAGTGTTATTGCTTCAGTGTAATTTTTTCAGTGTGATTCTTTCAGTTTTATTGCTTCAGTGTTATTGTTTCAGTGTTTATTGTTTCAGTGTTATTGCTTCAGAGTTATTGTTTCAGTGTACTTGTTTCAGTATTATTGCTTCAGTGTTATTGTTTCAGTGTTATTGTTTCAGTTTTATTGTTTCAGTGTTATTGCTTCAGTTTTATTGTTTCAGTGTTATTGCTTCAGTGTTATTGTTTCAGTGTTATTGCTTCAGTGTTATTGTTTCAATAGTATTGTTTCAGTGTTATTGCTTCAGTGTTTATTGCTTCAGCGTTATTGTAGCAGTGTTATTGTTTCAGTGTTATTGTTTCAGTGTTATTGTTTCAGTGTTATTGTTTCAGTGTTATTGCTTCAGTGTTATTGTAGCAGTGTTATTGTTTCAGTGTTATTGTTTCAGTGTTATTGTTTCAGTGTTATTGTAGCAGTGTTATTGTTTCAGTGTTATTGTTTCAGTGTTA
Source organism: Euprymna scolopes (assembly GCF_053919585.1). NCBI lineage: Eukaryota > Metazoa > Mollusca > Cephalopoda > Sepiida > Sepiolidae > Euprymna > Euprymna scolopes. The sequence continues at coordinate 87,494,119 of NC_136484.1, read as the reverse complement.
TTGTTTCAGTGTTATTGCTTCAGTGTTTATTGCTTCATTGTTATTGTAGCAGTATTATTGTTTCAATGTTAATATTTCAGTGTTATTGTTTTAGTGTTATTACTTCAGTGTTATTGCTTCCGTGTTATTGTAGCAGTGTTATTGTTTCAGTGTTATTGTTTCAGTGTTATTGCTTCAGTGTTTATTGCTTCAGTGTTATGTTAGCAGTGTTATTGTTTCAGTGTTATTGTTTCTGTGTTATTGTTTCAGTGTTATTGTTTCAGGGTTATTGTTTCGGTGTTATTGCTTCAGTGTTTATTGCTTCAGTGTTATTGTAGCAGTGTTATTGTTTCAGTGTATTTGTTTCAGTGTTATTGCTTCAGTGTAATTTTTTCAGTGTTATTCTTTCAGTTTTATTGCTTCAGTGTTATTGTTTCAGTGTTTATTGTTTCAGTGTTATTGCTTCAGAGTTATTGTTTCAGTGTACTTGTTTCAGTATTATTGCTTCAGTGTTATGGTTTCAGTGTTTTTGTTTCAGTGTTATTGTTTCAGTGTTATTGATTCAGTGTTATTGTTTCTGTGTTATTGTTTCAGTGTTATTGTTTCAGTGTTATTGTTTCAGTGTTATTGTTTCAGTGCTTATTGTTTCAGTGTTATTTCTTCAGAGTTATTGTTTCAGTGTTATTGTTTCAGTGTTATTGCTTCAGTGTTATTGTTTCAGTGTTATTGTTTCAGTGTTATTGCTTCAGTGTTATTGTTTTAGTGTTATTGTTTCAGTGTTATTGTTTCAGTGTTATTGTTTCAGTGTTATTGTTTTAGTGTTATTGTTTAAATGTTATTGTTTCAGTGTTATTGCTTCAGTGTTATTGTTTCAGTGTTATTGCTTTAGTTTTATTGTATCAGTGTTATTGTTTCAGTGTTATTGTTTCAGTGTTATTGTTTCAGTGTTATTGTTTTAGTGTTATTGTTTCAGTGTTATTGCTTCGGTGTTATTGTTTCAGTGTTATTGTTTTAGTGTTATTACTTCAGTGTTATTGTTTTAGTGTTATTGCTTAAGTGTTATTGTTTCAGTGTTATTGCTTCAGTTTTATTGTTTCAGTGTTATTTTTCAGTGTTATTGCTTCAGTGTTATTGTTTCAGTGTTATTGTTTCAGTGTTATTGTTTTTCAGTGTTATTGTTTCAGTGTTATTGTTTCAGTGTTATTGTTTCAGTGTTATTGCTTCAGTTTTATTGTATCAGTGTTATTGTTTCAGTGTTATTGCTTCTGTGTTATTGTTTCAGTGTTATTGCTTCAGTGTTATTGCTTCAGTGCTATTGTTTCAGTGTTTATTGCTTCGGTGTGATTGTTTCAGTGTTATTGTTTCAGTGTTATTGTATCAGTGTTATTGCTTTAGTGTTATTGCTTCAGTGTTATTGCTTCAGTGTTATTGTTTAAGTGTTATTGTTTCAGTGATATTGTTTCAGTGTTATTGTTTCAGTTTTATTGTTTAAGTGTTATTGCTTCAGTTTTATTGTTTCAGTGATATTGCTTCAGTTTTATTGTATCAGTATTATTGCTTCAGTGTTATTGTTTCAGTGTTATTGTTTCAGTTTTATTGTTTCAGTGTTATTGCTTCAGTTTTATTGTTTCAGTGTTATTGCTTCAGTGTTATTGTTTCAGTGTTATTGCTTCAGTGTTATTGTTTCAATAGTATTGTTTCAGTGTTATTGCTTCAGTGTTTATTGCTTCAGCGTTATTGTAGCAGTGTTATTGTTTCAGTGTTATTGTTTCAGTGTTATTGTTTCAGTGTTATTGTTTCAGTGTTATTGCTTCAGTGTTATTGTAGCAGTGTTATTGTTTCAGTGTTATTGTTTCAGTGTTATTGTTTCAGTGTTATTGTAGCAGTGTTATTGTTTCAGTGTTATTGTTTCAGTGTTATTGTTTCAGTGTTATTGCTTCAGTGTTTATTGCTTCATTGTTATTGTAGCAGTATTATTGTTTCAATGTTAATATTTCAGTGTTATTGTTTTAGTGTTATTACTTCAGTGTTATTTCTTCCGTGTTATTGTAGCAGTGTTATTGTTTCAGTGTTATTGTTTCAGTGTTATTGCTTCAGTGTTTATTGCTTCAGTGTTATGTTAGCAATGTTATTGTTTCAGTGTTATTGTTTCTGTGTTATTGTTTCAGTGTTATTGTTTCAGTGTTATTGTTTCGGTGTTATTGCTTCAGTGTTTATTGCTTCAGTGTTATTGTAGCAGTGTTATTGTTTCAGTGTATTTGTTTCAGTGTTATTGCTTCAGTGTAATTTTTTCAGTGTGATTCTTTCAGTTTTATTGCTTCAGTGTTATTGTTTCAGTGTTTATTGTTTCAGTGTTATTGCTTCAGAGTTATTGTTTCAGTGTACTTGTTTCAGTATTATTGCTTCAGTGTTATTGTTTCAGTGTTTTTGCTTCAGTGTTATTGTTTCAGTGTTATTGATTCAGTGTTATTGTTTCTGTGTTATTGTTTCAGTGTTATTGTTTCAGTGTTATTGTTTCAGTGTTATTGTTTCAGTGCTTATTGTTTCAGTGTTATTTCTTCAGAGTTATTGTTTCAGTGTTATTGTTTCAGTGTTATTGCTTCAGTGTTATTGTTTCACTGTTATTGTTTCATTGTTATTGCTTCAGTGTTATTGTTTTAGTGTTATTGTTTCAGTGTTATTGTTTCAGTGTTATTGTTTTAGTGTTATTGTTTCAGTGTTATTGCTTCGGTGTTATTGTTTCAGTGTTATTGTTTTAGTGTTATTGCTTCAGTGTTATTGTTTTAGTGTTATTGATTCAGTGTTATTGTTTCAGTGTTATTGCTTCAGTTTTATTGTTTCAGTGTTATTTTTCAGTGTTATTGCTTCAGTGTTATTGTATCAGTGTTATTGTTTCAGTGTTATTGTTTTTCAGTGTTATTGTTTCAGTGTTATTGTTTCAGTGTTATTGTTTCAGTGTTATTGCTTCAGTTTTATTGTATCAGTGTTATTGTTTCAGTGTTATTGCTTCTGTGTTATTGTTTTTCAGTGTTATTTTTTCAGTGTTATTGCTTCAGTGTTATTGTTTTTCAGTGTTATTGCTTCAGTGTTATTGTTTTTCAATGTTATTGTTTCAGTGTTATTGTTTCAGTGTTATTGATTCAGTGTTATTGTATCAGTGTTATTGTTTCAGTGTTATCGCTTCTGTGTTATTGTTTCAGTGTTTTTAATTAGTTTTATTGTTTCTGTGTTATTACTTCACTGTTATTGTTTCAGTGTTATTCCTTCAGTGTTATTGTTTCAGTTTTATTGCTTCAGCGTTATTGTTTCAGTGTTATTGCTACAGTGTTATTGTGTCAGTGTTATTGCTTCAGTGTTATTGTTTCAGTGTTATTGTTTCAGTGTTATTGTTTCAGTGTTATTGCTCCGGTGTTATTTTTTCAGTGTTATCGCTTCAGTGTTATTGCTTCAATGTTATTGTTTCAGTGTTATTGTTTCAGTGTTATGGTTTCAGTGTTATTGTTTTTTAAGTGTTATTGCTTCAGTGTTATTGTTTCAGTGTTATTGTTTCAGTGTTATTGCTTCAGTGTTTATTGCTTCAGTGTTTTTGTAGCAGTATTATTGTTTCAGTGTTATTGTTTCAGTGTTATTGCTTTAGTGTTATTGCTTCAGTGTTATTGTTTCAGTGTTATTGTTTCAGTGTTATTGCTTCAGTGTTTTTGTTTCAGTGTTATTGCTTCAGTGTTATTGTTTCAGTGTTATTGTTTCAGTGTTATTGTTTCAGTGTTATTGCTTTAGTGTTATTTTGTCAGTGTTATTGTTTCAGTGTTATTGTTTCAGTGTTATTCTTTCAGTTTTATTGCTTCAGCATTATTTTTTCAGTGTTATTGCTACAGTGTTATTGTGTCAGTGTTATTGTGTCAGTGTTATTGCTTCAGTGTAATTGTTTCAGTGTTTATTGTTTCAGTGTTATTGCTTCAGAGTTATTGTTTCAGTGTTATTGCTTCAGAGTTATTGTTTCAGTGTTATTGTTTCAGTATTATTGCTTCAGTGTTATTGTTTCAGTGTGTTTGCTTCAGTGTTATTGTTTCAGTGTTATTGTTTCAGTGTTATTGTTTCAGTGTTATTGCTTCCGTGTTCTTGTTTCAGTGTTATTGTTTCAGTGTTTTTGTTTCAGTGTTATTGCTTCGGTGTTATTGCTTCAGTGTAATTGTTTCAGTGTTATTGTTTCAGTGTTTATTTTTTCAGTGTTATTGCTTCAGAGTTATTGTTTCAGTGTTATTGCTTCAGAGTTATTGTTTCCGTGTTATTGTTTCAATATTATTGCTTCAGTGTTATTGTTTCAGTTTTATTGCTTCAGTGTTATAGTTTCAGTGTTATTGCTTCAGTGTTATTGTTTCAGTGTTATTGTCTTCAGTGTTCTTGTTTCAGTGTTATTGTTTCAGTGTTATTGCTTTAGTGTTATTGTTTCAGTGGTATTGTTTCTGTGTTTTTGTTTCAGTGTTATTGCTTCGGTGTTATTGCTTCAGTGTTATTGTTTCAGTGTTATTGCTTCTGTGTTATTGTTACAGTGTTATTGTTTCAGTGTTATTGCTTTAGTGCTATTGTTTCAGTGTTATTGTTTCAGTGTTATTGTTTCAGTGTTATTGCTTCTGTGTTATTGTTTCAGTGTTATTGTTTCAGTGTTATTGTTTCAGTGTTATTGTTTAAGTGTCATTGCTTAAGTGTTATTGTTTCAGTGTTATTGTTTCAGTGTTATTGTTTCAGTGTTATTGTTTCAGTGTTATTGTTTTAGTGTTATTGCTTTAGTGGTATTGCTTTAGTGTTATTGTTTCAGTGTTATTGCTTAAGTGTTATTGTTTCAGTGTTTTTGTTTCAGTGTTATTGTTTTAGTGTTATTGTTTCAGTGTTATTGCTTTAGTGTTATTGTTTCAGTGTTATTGCTTAAGTGTTATTGTTTCAGTGTTTTTGTTTCAGTGTTATTGTTTCAGTGTTATTGTTTCAGTGTTATTGTTTCAGTTGTATTGTTTCAGTGTTTATTGTTTCAGTATTATTGCTTTAGAGTTATTGTTTCAGTGCTATTGCTTCAGAGTTATTGTTTCAGTGTTATTGTTTCAGTATTATTGCTTCAGTGTTATTGTTTCAGTGTTATTGTTTCAGTGTTATTGTTTCAGTGTTATTGCTTCCGTGTTCTTGTTTCAGTGTTATTGTTTCAGTGTTATGGCTTCAGTGTTATTGTTTCAGTGTTATTGTTGCAGTGTTTTTGTTTCAGTGTGATTGCTTCGGTGTTATTGCTTCAGTGTTATTGTTTCAGTGTTATTGCTTCTGTGTTATTGTTTCAGTGTTATTGTTTCAGTGTTATTGCTTTAGTGTTATTGTTTCAGTGTTATTGTTTCAGTGTTATTGTTTCTGTGTTATTGTTTCAGTGTTATTGTAGCAGTGTTATTGTTTCAGTGTAATTGTTTCAGTGTTATTGCTTCAGTGTTATTTTTTCAGTGTTATTCTTTCAGTTTTATTGCTTCAGTGTTATTGTTTCAGTGTTATTGCTTCAGTATTTATTGCTTCAGTGTTATTGCTTCAGTGTTATTGTTTCAGTGTTACTGTTTCAGTGTTATTGCTTCAGTGTTATTGTTTCTGTGTTATTGTTTCAGTGTTATTGTTTCAGTGTTATTGTTTCAGTGTTATTGCTTCAGTGTTATTGTTTTAGTGTTATTGCTTCAGTGTTATTGCTTCAGTGTTATTGTTTCAGTGTTATTGCTTCAGTTTTATTGAATCAGTGTTATTGCTTCAGTTTAATTGTTTTAGTGTTATTTTTTCAGTGTTATTGCTTCAGTGTTATTCTTTTTTAGTGCTATTGTTTCAGTGTTATTGTTTTAGTGTTATTGCTTCAGTGTTATTGTTTCAGTGTTATTGTTTCAGTGTTATTGCTTCAGTTTTATTGTATCAGTGTTATTGTTTCAGTGTTATTGCTTCAGTGTTATTGTTTCTGTGTTATTGTTTCAGTGTTATTGTTTCAGTGTAATTGTTTCAGTGTTATTGTTTCAGTGCTTATTGTTTCAGTGTTATTTCTTCAGAGTAATTGTTTCAGTGTTATTGTTTCAGTATTATTGCTTCAGTGTTATTGTTTCAGTGTTATTGCTTCAGTTTTATTGTATCAGTGTTATTGCTTCAGTTTTAATGTTTCAGTGTTATTTTTTCAGTGTTATTGCTTCAGTGTTATTCTTTTTCAGTGCTATTGTTTCAGTGTTATTGTTTTAGTGTTATTGCTTCAGTGTTATTGTTTCAGTGTTATTGTTTCAGTGTTATTGTTTCAGTGTTATTGTTTCAGTGTTATTGTTTGAGTTTTACTTTTTCAGTGTTATTGCTTCAGTGTAATTTTTTTCAGTGCTATTGTTACAGTGTTATTGTTTTAGTGTTATTGCTTCAGTGTTATTGTTTCAGGGTTATTGTTTCAGTGTTATTGCTTCAGTTTTATTGTATCAGTGTTATTGTTTCAGTGTTATTGCTTCTGTGTTATTGTTTCAGTGTTATTAATTTAGTGTTATTGTTTCTGTGTTATTACTTCACTGTTATTGTTTCAGGGTTATTGGTTCAGTGTTATTGTTTCAGTGGTATTTCTTCAGTGTTATTGTTTCAGTGTTATTGCTTCAGTGTTTATTGCTTCAGTGTTTTTGCTTCAGTGTTATTGTTTTAGTGTTATTGTTTCAGTGTTATTGCTTCAGTGTTATTGTTTCTGTGTTATTGTTTCAGTGTTATTGTTTCAGTGTTATTCTTTCAGTGTTATTGTTTCAGTGCTTATTGTGTCAGTGTTATTTCTTCAGAGTTATTGTTTCAGTGTTATTGTTTCAGTATTATTGCTTCAGTGTTATTGTTTCAGTGTTATTGTGTCAGTGTTATTGTTTCAGTGTTATTGCTTCAGTGTTATTGTTTTAGTGTTATTGCTTCAGTGTTATTGTTTCAGTGTTATTGTTTCAGTGTTATTGCTTCAGTTTTATTGTATCAGTGTTATTGCTTCAGTTTTATTGTTTCAGTGTTATTTTTTCAGTGTTATTGCTTCATTGTTATTGTTTCAGTGTTATTGTTTCAGTGTTATTGTGTTAGTGTTATTTTTTCAGTGTTATTCTTTCAGTGTTATTGTTTCAGTGTTATTGCTTCAGTTTTATTGTGTCAGTGTTATTGTTTCAGTGTTATTGCTTCAGTGTTATTGTTTCAGTGTTATTAATTTAGTGTTATTGTTTCTGTGTTATTACTTCACTGTTATTGTTTCAGTGTTATTGCTTCAGTGTTATTGTTTCAGTGGTATTTCTTCAGTGTGATTGTTTCAGTGTTATTGCTTCAGTTTTATTGCTTCAGTGTTATTGCCTCTGTGTTATTGTGTTGAGAGTTATTGTTTCAGTGTTATTGTTTCAGTGTTATTGCTTCAGTGTTATTTTTTCAGTGTTATCGCTTCAGTGTTATTGCTTCAATGTTATTGTTTCAGTGTGATTGTTTCAGTGTTATGGTTTCAGTGTTATTGTTTTTTAAGTGTAATTGCTTAAGTGTTATTGCTTCAGTGTTATTGTTTCAGTGTTATTCTTTCAGTTTTATTGCTTCAGCATTATTGTTTCAGTGTTATTGCTACAGTGGTTTTGTGTCAGTGTTATTGCTTCAGTGTTATTGTTTCAGTGTTTATTTTTTCAGTGTTATTGCTTCAGAGTTATTGTTTCAGTGTTATTGCTTCAGAGTTAATGTTTCCGTGTTATTGTTTCAATATTATTGCTTCAGTGTTATTGTTTCAGTGTTATTGCTTCAGTGTTATAGTTTCAGTGTAATTGCTTCAGTGTTATTGTTTCAGTGTTATTGTTTCAGTGTTATTGTTTCAGTGTTATTGCTTCAGTGTTCTTGTTTCAGTGTTATTGTTTCAGTGTTATTGCTTTAGTGTTATTGTTTCAGTGTTATTGTTTCAGTGTTATTGTTTCAGTGTTATTGCTTCAGTGTTATTGTTTCAGTGTTATTGCTTCTGTGTTATTGTTACAGTGTTATTGTTTCAGTGTTATTGCTTTAGTGCTATTGTTTCAGTGTTATTGTTTCAGTGTTATTGTTTCAGTTTTATTGCTTCTGTGTTATTGTTTCAGTGTTATTGTTTCAGTGTTATTGTTTCAGTGTTATTGTTTAAGTGTCATTGCTTAAGTGTTATTGTTTCAATGTTATTGTTTCAGTGTTATTGTTTCAGTGTTATTGTTTCAGTGTTATTGTTTTAGTGTTATTGCTTTAGTGGTATTGCTTTAGTGTTATTGTTTCAGTGTTATTGCTTAAGTGTTATTGTTTCAGTGTTTTTGTTTCAGTGTTATTGTTTAAGTGTTATTGTTTCAGTGTTATTGCTTTAGTGTTATTGTTTCAGTGTTATTGCTTAAGTGTTATTGTTTCAGTGTTTTTGTTTCAGTGTTATTGTTTCAGTGTTATTGTTTCAGTGTTATTGTTTCAGTGGTATTGTTTCAGTGTTTATTGTTTCAGTGTTATTGCTTCAGAGATATTGTTTCAGTGTTATTGCTTCAGAGTAATTGTTTCAGTGTTATTGTTTCAGTATTATTGCTTCAGTGTTATTGTTTCAGTGTTATTGCTTCAGTGTTATTGTTTCAGTGTTATTGTTTCAGTGTTATTGTTTCAGTGTTATTGCTTCCGTGTTCTTGTTTCAGTGTTATTGTTTCAGTGTTATGGCTTCAGTGTTATTGTTTCAGTGTTATTGTTGCAGTGTTTTTGTTTCAGTGTGATTGCTTCGGTGTTATTGCGTCAGTGTTATTGTTTTAGTGTTATTGCTTCTGTGTTATTGTTTCAGTGTTATTGTTTCAGTGTTATTGCTTTAGTGTTATTGTTTCAGTGTTATTGTTTCAGTGTTATTGTTTCTTTGTTATTGTTTCAGTGTTATTGTAGCAGTGTTATTGTTTCAGTGTAATTGTTTCAGTGTTATTGCTTCAGTGTTATTTTTTCAGTGTTATTCTTTCAGTTTTATTGCTTCAGTGTTATTGTTTCAGTGTTATTGCTTCAGTGTTTATTGCTTCAGTGTTATTGCTTCAGTGTTATTGTTTCAGTGTTATTGTTTCAGTGTTATTGCTTCAGTGTTATTGTTTCTGTGTTATTGTTTCAGTGTTATTGTTTCAGTGTTATTTTTTCAGAGTTATTGTTTCAGTGTTATTGTTTCAGTATTATTGCTTCAGTGTTATTGTTTCAGTGTTATTGTTTCAGTGTTATTGCTTCAGTGTTATTGTTTTAGTGTTATTGCTTCAGTGTTATTGCTTCAGTTTTATTGTTTCAGTGTTATTGCTTCAGTTTTATTGTATCAGTCTTATTGCTTCAGTTTTATTGTTTCAGTGTTATTTTTTCAGTGTTATTGCTTCAGTGGTGTTCGTTTTCAGTGCTATTGCTTCAGTGTTATTGTTTTAGTGTTATTGCTTCAGTGTTATTGTTTCAGTGTTATTGTTTCAGTGTTATTGCTTCAGTTTTATTGTATCAGTGTTATTGCTACTGTGTTATTGTTTCAGTGTTATTAATTTAGTGTTATTGTTTCTGTGTTATTACTTCACTGTTATTGTTTCAGTGTTATTGCTTCAGTGTTATTGTTTCAGTGGTATTTCTTCAGTGTTATTGTTTCAGTGTTATTGCTTCAGTGTTTATTGCTTCAGTGTTATTGCTTCAGTGTTATTGTTTCAGTGTTATTGTTTCAATGTTATTGCTTCAGTGTTATTGTTTCTGTGTTATTGTGTCAGTGTTATTGTTTCAGTGTTATTGTTTCAGTGCTTATTGTTTCAGTGTTATTTCTTCAGAGTTATTGTTTCAGTGTTATTGTTTCAGTATTATTGCTTCAGTGTTATTGTTTCAGTGTTATTGTTTCAGTGTTATTGTTTCAGTGTTATTGCTTCAGTGTTATTGTTTTAGTGTTATTGCTTCAGTGTTATTGTTTCAGTGTTATTGTTTTAGTGTTATTGCTTCAGTTTTATTGTATCAGTGTTATTGCTTCAGTTTTATTGTTTCAGTGTTATTTTTTCAGTGTTATTGCTTCAATGTTATTGTTTTTCAGTGTTATTGTTTCAGTGTTATTGTTTTAGTGTTATTTTTTCAGTGTTATTATTTCAGTGTTATTGTTTCAGTGTTATTGCTTCAGTGTTATTGTATCAGTGTTATTGTTTCAGTGTTATTGCTTCAGTGTTATTGTTTCAGTGCTATTAATTTAGTGTTATTGTTTCTGTGTTATTACTTCACTGTTATTGTTTCAGTGTTATTGCTTCAGTGTTATTGTTTCAGTGGTATTTCTTCAGTGTTATTGTTTCAGTGTTATTGCTTCAGTTTTATTGCTTCAGTGTTATTGCCTCTGTGTTATTGTTTCAGTGTTATTGTTTCAGTGTTATTGTTTCAGTGTTATTGCTTCGGTGTTATTTTTTCAGTGTTATTGCTTTAGTGTTATTGCTTCAATGTTATTGTTTCAGTGTGATTGTTTCAGTGTTATGGTTTCAGTGTTATTGTTTTTAAGTGTTATTGCTTAAGTGTTATTGCTTCAGTGTTATTGTTTCAGTGTTATTCTTTCAGTTTTATTGCTTCAGCGTTATTGTTTCAGTGTTATTGCTACAGTGTTATTGTGTCAGTGTTATTGCTTCAGTGTTATTGTTTCAGTGTTTATTTTTTCAGTGTTATTGTTTCAGTGTTTTTGTTTCAGTGTTATTGCTTCAGAGTTATTGTTTCAGTGTTATTGTTTCAATATTATTGCTTCAGTGTTATTGTTTCAGTGTTATTGCTTCAATGTTATCGTTTCAGTGTTATTGCTTCAGTGTTAATGTTTCAGTGTTATTGTTTCAGTGTTATTGTTTCAGTGTTATTGCTTCAGTGTTCTTGTTTCAGTGTTATTGTTTCAGTGTTATTGCTTTAGTGTTATTGTTTCAGTGTTATTGCTTCAGAGTTATTGTTTCAGTGTTATTGTTTCAGTATTATTGCTTCAGTGTTATTGTTTCAGTGTTATTGCTTCTGTGTTATTGTTACAGTGTTATTGTTTCAGTGTTATTGCTTTAGTGCTATTGTTTCAGTGTTATTGTTTCAGTGTTATTGTTTCAGTGTTATTGCTTCTGTGTTATTGTTTCAGTGTTATTGTTTCAGTGTTATTGCTTCAGTGTTATTGTTTAAGTGTCATTGCTTAAGTGTTATTGTTTCAGTGTTATTGTTTCAGTGTTATTGTTTCAGTGTTATTGCTTCAGTGTTATTGTGTTAGTGTTATTGCTTTAGTGGTATTGCTTTAGTGTTATTGTTGCAGTGTTATTGCTTAAGTGTTATTGTTTCAGTGTTTTTGTTTCAGTGTTATTGTTTTAGTGTTATTGTTTCAGTGTTATTGTTTTAGTGTTATTGTTTCAGTGTTATTGCTTAAGTGTTATTGTTTCAGTGTTTTTGTTTCAGTGTTATTGTTTCAGTGTTATTGTTTCAGTGTTATTGTCTCAGTGTTATTGTTTCAGTGGTATTGTTTCAGTGTTATTGCTTCAGTGTTATTACTTCAGTGTAATGTTTTCAGTGTTATTGTTTGAGTGTTAATGCTTCAGTGTTATTGTTTCAGTGTTATTGCTTCAGTGTTAGTGTGTCAGTGTTATCGCTTCAGTGTTATTGTTTCAGTGTTATTGTTTCAGTGTTATTGTTTCAGTGTTATTGCTTCAGTGTTATTGCTTCTGTGTTATTGTTTCAGTGTTATTAAGTTTGTGTTATTGTTTCAGTGTTATTACTTCAGTGGTATGGTTTGAATGTTATTGTTTCAGTGTTATTGTTTCAGTGTTATTTCTTTAGTGTTATTGTTTCAGTGTTATTGCTTCAGTTTTATTGTGTCAGTGTTATTGCTTCAGTGATATTGTTTCAGTGTTATTGCTTCAGTGTTATTGCTTCAGTGTTATTGTTTCAGTTTTATTGTATCAGTGTTATTGCTTCAGTGTTATTGCTTCTGTGTTATTCTTTCAGTGTTATTGCTTCAGTGTTATTGCTTCTGTGTTATTGTTTCAGTGTTATTGTTTCAGTGTTATTGCTTCAGTATTATTGTTTAAGGTTTTATTGTTTCAGTCTTATTACTTCAATTTTATTGTTGAAGTGTTATTGCTTCAGTGTTATTGGTTCTGTTTATTTGTTTCAGTGAAGCAATAACACTGACACAATAAATCTCAAATAATGAAATTTGCCGGAAAGCATGACACGCAAAAAACACACACGCTATCATATTAATATATAAATAACTTAAATGAGGTAACGCATTACATTTATTTTGTAAATAAAATGCATACTAAATATTAACATTGTTTTATCAAATAATTATAATTTAACATTTCATTAAGATCGTATAATTAACTGATTGTTAGATTTTTTCAAACTGGGTTTTTTTTTCGTTTAAAAACGTATTACCTTCACTTTTATTCTCTCTACTTAGACATAATAATATTTTCATGTATTGATTAATATATCTTTCTCATATGACAAACACTATAAATCACTTTACATCTTAATTGTTCTCGTTAAGCAAATAGAATGAGTATTTCTAATATTTTGTCATCTAATATTTACATTCGTGTTTACGGTGTGTACGAACACACTGTGTAAACTAGTAGAAAAGAGATCGTTACTTTATCTAAGTCCTTACATAGATATCAGAAGCATTTTGAGACTGTCTGAAGAAACCTAGAATAAGAACAGAAGAGAGAGATGGGAAGAGACTGATAGAAACAAAATTAGAAACGGATCTATTGTTGTTAAAATCATGGCTAATGACACGAATTATATGAGAAGTTTTTCAACCAAATCTGAATAATCAAACTAAGGAATAATTTAACATATTAAAGGTAGTCGACCCTCGAGACCCACACCTTTACAGTCGTAAAAGAACCAAAACAAGAAATAACTCGACTCACTTTTTCTCAGCCCGTGTGCGAAAACGTCTATCTCTGTCTTCTCTCTACCGTGATTCTTGGTCTGCACACAAGGTTTTTCTAAAATCTGTTTCCTTCCTATCCGAGAAGCCGGCTCAGTCATTTTTATGCAGCTGTCGTACGCGTGTCCACGCTCTATTACACATATACTTTGCCGATGAAAATGCCAACCGTTGTCTTTTTCAATTAAGAATAGATAGTGTAAACTCAATATATGTGACAGTTTTTTTTCATTTATTATTCTTGTGCCAATAAGTGGTGTGGCTCTTTCATAGTTAAAAATAAACAATCATTTCTTTACAATTTATTACAGAATATTTACTTTAAACGGAACAAGGATTTTAACTATAACATTCTATAGTGTATCAATTTATTATTACTGAGAAATGAAAAATACATCATTGTCCAGTTATTTCATAATCGCTGCATAAAGTAGACTATTTTATTTTGAACAAAAGTAAATCAATTAATGTTATGAAGTTAACAGAAAATGTATAAATATTTGCTTAATATAATGTCTAGAAGTACATAAGTACCTGAAGAAGATGTAAACAAATCCAACAATATAAAAACGTATTAGAATTAAATTCCTACCGAACTATCGAATCGCTTGAAAACTATTTTTACTGTGAAAAAAGTTACTAATAATTTCCACATGAAAAACTAGACTGATTCTGCCATTTATTTGGGAGAAGAGGTTACGCATTCTTTAATGTGTACTTTTCCGTACTTTCCCCGTTTAAAATATATTACAAATCGCTCTCATGCGTAAAAACAAGACAGTTTCCATAGAGAATTTAATTTTGATGCAATAAAATGAAAAGCAGAACCTGTGGAAATTCCATAGGGGGATCACTCATATATAATATATTGATGTTGCCATTCTGTAGATGTTTAGCATAAATGGAGACGCTCCGATATTATTGTAGCTCTTTTGTTAAAACTGACAAAGTATTTATCTAAGCTAGCAGGAACGCCTCGCGTAGCCCGATCATAAAAGGTACGCTTAAATATGATATTTTAATTCTTGCAAATTTCGAATATGTTATTATAAAGTTAATGCTCTATCGATTTATATATAATATTAAGTTGCGATTTCAAAAATAAAAAATATATATCCATATGACTTGGGTGCATCAGCTTGAATCGAAACCAAGACCAAAACTTAATAAAAAAATATATGTATATTTACATAACTTGAGTTTCATCAGCTATAATCGAAACCGAAACCAAAACTTATGAAGAATTTTTGATAATGTTTTTAAAGAGATTACTGGAGTGCCATCACCTATAATCGAAATCGAAACCAAAATATATGAAGAATTCTTGATAAAATTATTTATATAAGAAAATAGATACTTTTAGTGCCATCAGCTATAATCGAAACCGAAACCAAAACTTATGAAGAATTCTTGGTAAAATTATTTATTACAAGAAATTAAACGACAGTCACTCGGATGTAAGCGTGACACACAAAATAAATAACACACACGCTATCCTATTAATATATAGATTATGTTTTTCTTAGGAATTACCGAATGCTGATCATTCCATGCGTTTACCTACAAACGTTTATAAATGCTTGGAGTTATCTTTTGAAAATATTTTTTTACTTTCAAACAAAAATGTAAAAATAATAGAAAATTTGATGCTGAGAACTATCGTATAAATTTTATGCAACTAACTGTCGATTGAAGTACAAATCTTTATTGATGGAAGAAAAAGAAAACTTTCCATCGTTTAAACATTCATTCAAATTATTCAAAAAAAAGAAATGATTTTATGAAATCCACGCGAATGAAAAGAAATAAAATGGCATTCATTTTAAAACTCCAACCCCATTATTACAATTCCTTTTATTTAATGACCATCGCTTCATTTTAAAATAAGTTGAGATTTAAACAAAACCTTCTCCACACCCACTCATGGCTGAATTAGATATTTTACAAAAGGCAAACACTGCCCTCAATTTGTTGAAATCTTCAAACATTTTAAACCAAAGTCTTTCGAATCTTCAATTGTTTTATGTAAGAGTTGGTTTTATATTGTTTCATTTTGTCCGTTGTTTTCGTTTCTTTTTTAATCACAAAATCTAACCGAGCCTCTTCAAGTATTGAGAATAATCCCTCATCTTTTTCTCTGCCTTGAGCTATCAGTGATTTCTTGATGGTCATCACCGAACCACAACTAATCACTCGATTAGATGTTTAAAACTGTGTAATTAGAGGTTTCGCACTTACCCTCATGTCAAAACGTTTGGTAGGCGAGCCCCTTCTGAGGCCCTTTCGCTGCACCACTATCGTCCTTGTAGACCTCTCATAAACAATGAGGCATTGTAGATAGAATGTTTATCCTGATCTTTGTCGTCTTTTTTTGTATGTTTTATTCATTCTTCTGGTATTCACTGAGTATCTGATGCGTGTGGGAGGTGCAGAAGTCGTCCTTGTTCGAGCGGGTGATCACGTGTTCGCCGACGGAGTTCCCGCTGATGCGAGCCTGGCGCTCTTGGGCACTGTAACGGATGGCGAACGAATACAATCAGCCCTTATATCATCGGTCAGATGCAAGCGAGCAACATGAAAAGGGACAAGAGTGTAAGCTGCAAGAATTAATTCACGCCACTATTAGACCGATTTAACGAGCCGACATTGATAAATTAACTTTTCTTCAAATCTAACATTTTTTTTTTTACTTCACATTGTTAATGTTTGTTTGCTTAAAACGGCCAGCCCCCAGCCCAACAATAACATGGGGGAGGATTTAATTTTTCGTCACTTTTCACTCATGTTCTTTGAAGTGCACATGATAATCTGTGGAACAGTAGAAAACATAATAGGACACAAAGTAATCAGTCGTAGGTGTGAAGGGTCAATTATGCCAATTCTTACACTCCTTATTTGAATCTCATTAATGGTATACGGATAAATTAGACAATAAAAACACATTATAACAAGCGTGAAAACAATCTCAAATTAGACCACATACATAATGAAAACGAGATAATGATAAAGATTAAAAAAATATAAAGGCAAGTAAACGTCATGTGATTTTATTCGACGGTATATATCATCTATATGTATGAACATGGCATTGTTATACATACATACATACATACATACATACATATATATATATTACGTAAGCAATATATATTAATATATTCCTATGGCTTTGGGAATACATCTGCTAAGGATTAGGTGACAAGTTAGCTACATTTAGTATCATATGGAGGCATTTAAAAGTGTAGCAAAGATTTGAGTGAAGCCTTCGTTAAAATCAGTGTCTCTTATTTTTCGGAAATTTTAGTAATGGCAATTATACATCTGTCTCTCTCTCTCTCTCTCTCTCTCTCTCTCTCTCTCTCTCTCTCTCTGTATGTCTGTCTGTCTCGCTCTTTATCTCTCTCCCTCTCTCTCTCTCCCTCTCTCTCTCTTTATATATATATATATAGTAACGTTCGTGTGTGTGTGTGTCTGCATGTACAACTCTCCTACAGCCTACACTAGTGAGCAGATCATGACCAAACCTGACATGATGATGGCCCTCCACCTAGGAATGATACACAGTACTCTTCAAGATTGAGGTCAAAGGCCCAGGTCATAGTCTATGTATATATACTCTCCTACAACCCACAACACTGGACCGATCATGACTTAATCTGACATGATTACATCTCCGACCCAGGGATGGTGCACACCATTTTACAAGGTCATGGTCAGATATTTAGGTCGGGACTTTGCTGTACTCGAGTGTACAGCAACGTCAATTAATAAATGTCTCCCGTTTATATTTCATTGTTAAACACGTTAATAGCGTAATATGAAACGGAACCTACATTTTAAAATTCAAATATTTCAGACACGCATGAAATTTTACGAATACAATAGACACAATATAAGTTAGATTCTGATCCACATTTGCTACATAAAACGCCTTAAAATGGAGATTTTTGTAGAATCAAAATCACATAATAAATTTTTATTACATGAGAAAAAAGATTTTCAAAATGAGGCATACTAGCATTATACGTTGATTTTAATCTTGGTATATATATATATATATATATATATATATATATATATATAATAAACTCATTTTCCCCTGTGATTTTGACCTTAATAGGATTAAAAATAAAGACATTTCATGCAAATGTAATATGCACAAACTGCAGCGCATTATCTGGGGTGTGCTATAGGCCTATTAAGCGTGCATTACTATATTTTCCTGGTGAGAGTTCACTGCCAAAATCGGTTAGAATCAATGGAAGTTGTAAAATCTTTCTCTCTAATAAATTCCTCCTTCCCCGCACCCATTTACACCGCTGCTTGATCGTTCATAAGGGACATATACGAAAGAACCGATTTCGGGTTTAGTAGTTGACTACAAAAACTATCGGGTGAAACGCACCACGCTTAATTTTACGTTCCTTAATTACCATTAATTTACCAACATATTTACACTCAGAAAAAAAACAACAAGGATTCTTTTCATGTTTTCATAAGCATATAATACATCACTTCAGTTTTATTGTGTTTCATTTCATTTCGTTCGATGTCTTTTTCCCTGTTTCCGTTTTTTCCGATTTCTTTGGGAAGTTTAATGAATTTTCCGGTCAAAGTAATTATACCATCATTATTATCGTATTTCAAAATGTAAAATATCAAATTTACATGTAAACAAATCAATTTATGAGTGATTAAAAATATTTAGCGACAAGGATCGAAATTACTCTATTTTAAAATGTAAACAATGCATTTCTATATGAAACTCTAACCTTCCGATTCGTAAATGCAAAAATTATGGAGGAAAGGGGAGGGATAATATGAGTTAATAAACGTTTGTTTCTCTTTACACTAAAAAAAATGTTTATACGATCCTGAGCAACGCCGTGTAGCCCCGCTAGTATATATATAGGGCTGCGCATTTTTGATTCTTAGACTTTTATTCATGTAAAATATAGAACGCTTAAGTCCATGAGATTAGTTGGCCAAAATGTAGTGAAACAACAACTATGGAATATTAATTATTGGGAATGCAGATACAAGACTCAGCATTCATATCTAATCGCGGTTAATCATCTGAAGAAGGCCAGAGGATGAGTTTGCCCAAAACACCAACAACTACAAATGTTCTTGATAACAGTCCGTAAATAAATGAATACACGAATCAAAGGATTAAAAAATGAAAGATATTATAAGAAATATAAGTACACTAGGATAGCACCGCTGTCCCTTGTGTTGTTAGCAGTTGTGTACTGTTCATATATATATATATATATATATATATATATATATATATATATATATATATATATATATATAAAGCTGTGTGTGTGTGTGTGTGTGTGTGTGGTCACGAATAGGCTCCTATATGGTTGACTATTTTTTTAAAAACTGATTACATATAATGATAGATGTATCGAGACACAGGAATGGGTATGTTTGATCTAGCAGAACGGTGGTTCATTAAAATTGTTGGGGTCTACGTTCGCGCCTAGTTCACAGAGTATGGAAATAACAAATTAAAAATAAAAAAAAAACGTTTACAAGTGTGTTTGATATAGATGTACATAATAATACTTTGATAAGTATATTTTAACTTAAATAGGGATGGTATAATAAAATTGTGGGGTCTGCCTTCGCGCCTGGGCTCCGTAGAATGGAAATAGGCACACACTTTAATAAAGACTTTTTTATATCTATCTGCGTAAGTATACTTTAATAATTATGTTTCAGTTTGAGGAAATGTGGTATAATAAAATTATGGAGTGTTCGTTCGCGCCTGACGTCCATAGAATGGAAATATGTCACAAAGTTTAACAAGGTTCTTTAATATAGATCCACAGAATATCGTGATAAGTGTTTCAGTGTGAACAGGTATGGTATAATAAATTATGGGGTTTATCTATTTTATTTTTACTTTCATCATATTTTGCTTTGGTTTTGATACCCCCAAATTCGAAGCTATCTCTTTACAACCCTTCCTTTCCATAACCTATCATACTTTCCATTTTCTGTAGGCTGTTTTTGAACTCAGTCAACGACGGGTACTTTTGCTAGTATATATATATATATATATATATATATATATATATATATATATATATATATATATATATATATATATATATATATATATAGGACATTTCTTGTTTGAGCAAATTTGGTTAACTACATATTTGAAGTTCAAGTTTCATGTCAAGAGTCTTAGTAATTGGCTTTTTTCAATTCTAAATTCTTATCTTAAAGTTTCAGTTCATGATTTCTCTTGCAATATTTTTCTGGCCAACATATAGATGGTGTTCCTACCAATATGTCCTCGGAATTCAGCCTTTCATCTTTGTTGCTCTGGTTGAGGCGTGGTTCTTTTCAGTCGCAATTCGCTCTTTCTCTTTGAAACCAAGTTAGTTTATTGGTAATTGTCTGAGACGCTCCATCTAGGAATTTTCAGTGAGGCTGCGCAAGCATTTTTGTAACTCAGAGTCTGTTTTTCTTGTGTTGTTTTAAAAACCACACTTGGCTTTGTATCTAAGCTCTTTGACAAGCGATAATAAGAATACATAATACTACTTAGAAATTGAACTCTTAAATGCGTCAACGTAATCTAAATCAAAAGTAATAAAGAAACGGTGTACTAAGAAAAAAACTGTCTGACAATGTATTTTAAATGTGTGACGTTGTGAACATGTAAGCATTTTATATATGTGGAATTAAGCGTCTTAAAACGGTTAAAATTCGCTTAAAGACGTCTATCGTGCCGTTTACATTTATCATTTAAATTCACAAATGAACTAAGAAAATATGCCTACGTGCGTGGGTGGGGTATTTTAAGAAAATCTATTGTTCCTTGATCGAACAACCTAATTGATGTTCGTTATTTAATTATCCCTCTTAAATTGTGACTCTATCCCATAAATAAGGAAAAAGAAGGATTAATGAGCGAAACAAAAATCAAATAACGATTCGTCGAAAACGTCTAATCTATATGAATTAAACGAACATGTGTACATCTCGTTTCAATGGTCACTAATGCAAATATATTTATGTGACAAGAAGATAAGTTTAATATTCATAACCTATAACATATATAGAAAACAATTATTATGTTTTAATAGGCACAAAAACATATTCTCTAGTTCTTATGATTTTGTATACATAATAGGAATTTATCTATGGACACAAATAATTTATTTACAGATTCAGATCTATAAGAGAAAGAGGATTTTTTCTTTGTAAAACTTTATCCGCTTATTCGTTCTTTAAGATTAAACTTGCGGATTTAAAAGTAATGAGTTATTTCCGTTTTACATCACGTGTGACAACCGTAGGACATCTATTGTTATTGATCAAAAAAATCATTACACCACCGTGTAACGCCGGTTAAATAAACTTAACGGAATTATCTTTATTACCACATGGACAAGGCTCGGAAATAATATGTGAAAATAAATAAAAAGTTTTTGATTCTGTGTAAGGATTTGATGACTTCATTATTCATCCTTTCTGTAGGGTTTACGCCAATATTCAATTAGAATCGGTATGCAGTCCATTTTCTACGCTAGTTAATCTCACCGCAACTGCCTTCCGTGTTCGATCTTTTGAAATGCTTTCACACAATGCTGTTCTAATTTGAAAAACAACCACTTACTTGCAACCAATGGAAAAGCAATTACGAGTAAATATTCACCGCACATAAATAACAATATTTTTTTACTCTATACTCTCAAAAAATGTATAAATTATTCAGATCAAACTTTATCTAATAATCACAATTTACCTACTAGAATAAAAGTTCAAATACAAAAAAATAGCGGGAAGTCTATAAAAATATAAAATAATAAAGGAAATAGCTGATTTCAATTATAATTTCAATGTATATACATTACTTGAATCGTTTAAAGGACTTGGTATTATTAAATATCTGAAAACTAAACTAATCCAGGAATACGTTTTTGCTGTATAAACATTTTAAATAATTAGACAATAGAAATAAATGTTTGAAATACGCTACATAATGAAAAATACTAACAATCTCAACGTAATGTGTCAAAAATTTAAAAAAATACTTTGTAAAACGTTGAGTTTTTGCTTAATTCTAAAAGCAGTCCACTAATTTGAGATATTTATACAGCAATAAGATTTTTAGTAATTTTATATCAAAAATCCATCCACTAGATAACTTTTATGAAATGTAGACATGTACTATGGTTTTAATAAAACTGTGTTATAAAATTAACTAATTATTTATTAAAAAAATCCGAATAAAATAAGTTTCGAATTTGCAAATGGTTTTCAAAAAAGTAAATTCTATTTACACGCAAAATATTTACTAATTACATCTTACTAAAAATATTTTATTACATGTTCAAAAATTATTTTACTTACATTTTGTACGAAATATGATTTTATTTGTAAAATAAATTTCATTTACATTTTACAAAAATAATGATGATTTATGCATTAAAAAACTATTTTTATTATCATTTATCAAAATAATGTCCACCGATGCTTTACATAACTCTTATTATTATTATTTACGAAAACGATAACTTATGCATTACAAAACTATATTTTATTATTATTTGCGGCAAATAACAATAACGTACGCCTTACAAAACTATTTCTATCATTATTTACAAAAAATAACGATAACTTATGATTTATAACACAATTTCTATTATTATTTACAACAAACAATGATAGTGTATGCACTACAAACTATTTTAAATGTTATTTATAACAAATAATGATAACTTATTCTTTGCAAAACTATTTTATTATTATCTACAACAAACAATGATAATTTATGTTTTGCAAAACTCTTCTCCTTGTTATTTAAAAATGATAATTTATGATTTGCAAACAACATTTTATTATTGTTTATAAGAATAATCATAACTTACGATTTATAAAACTATTTTTATTATGTGTAAGAAAAATAATGGTAATTTTTGCTTTGCAGAAATATATTTAGTATCAAAAATTAATGATAATTTAGGCTTTGACAATATTATTTTATTATTATTTACAAAACTAATGGTAATGCATGCTTTGCCATAAATAGTTTACTGTTATTTAAAAAATAATGGTATTTATGCTTTGTAAAACATTTTATTATTATTATCAACAAATAATGATCACATATGCTTTACAAAACTATTTGTATTATTATTTAAAAAAAGTAATTGTAATTTATGCTTTGCAAAAATATTTTACTATTATTTACCAAAAAGAAATCCTAATTTATAATATAAAACTATTTTCATTATTATTTACAAAAAATAAAAGAAACACATGCATTGCAAAAATATTTCATTATTATTTACAAAAATCATGGGATTTTATGCTTTGCAAAACATTTTATCTTTATTTTCAACAAATAATGAAAACGTATGCTTTACAAAACTGTTTGTATTATTATTCACAAAAAGTAATTGTAATTTATGATTTGCAAAAATATTTTATTATCATTTACAAAAATAATGGAAATATATGCTTTGCAAAAATATTTTATTATTGTTGTTTACAAAAATAATGACAATATATGCTTTGCAAAAATATTTTATTATCATTTACAAAAATAATGGAAACATGCTTTGCAAACATATTTTATTATCATTTACAAAAATAATGGAAATATATGCTTTGCAAAAATATTTTATTATTGGTGTTTACAAAAATAATGACAATATATACTTTGCAAAAATATTTTATTATCATTTACAAAAATAATGGAAACATGCTTTGCAAACATATTTTATTATCATTTACAAAAATAATGGAAATATATGCTTTGCAAAAATATTTTATTATTGGTGTTTACAAAAATAATGACAATATATACTTTGCAAAAATATTTTATTATCATTTACAAAAATAATGGAAACATGCTTTGCAAAAATATTTTGTTATTATTTAAAAAATAATGGTACTTTATGTTTTTCAAAAATATTTTATTATTATTCATAAAAATAATGGTAATTCAATCTTTGAAAAAATATGTTATTATTATTTACAAAGAGAAATGATAATATATGATTTACAAAGTATATTTATTATTGTTTACAAAAATAATAGTCATTCATGCTTGGCAAAATATTTTATTATTATTTACAAAAATAATCGTAAATTATGTTTTGCAAAAGTATTTAATTTTTATTTACAAAAAGAAATGGTAATTTATTATAACACACTACTTGCGATATTATTTAACAAAAAAAAGTAATTGATGCCTTGTCAAGAATATTTCATTATTATTTACAAAAATAATGATAATTTACATTTATTTACAAAAATAATGGTAATCTATGCTTTGAACACATTTTATAATTATTTTCAACAAATAGTGATAACTTTTTCTTTACAAAACTATTTTTAGTATTTTTTAAAAAATACACAATAGTACTTGTAATTTACGCTTCGCGAAAAATATTTTATTTTTATTAACAAAAATAAAGGCCATTTTTTTTTGCAAAAATATTTTATTATTATTTACAAAAATGAATAGTAATTTATGCTTTCCAAAAATATTGTATTATTATTTATAAAAAATAATGGTAATTCATGCTTATCAAAAATATTTTATTATTATTTAAAAACTAATAGAAATTTATGATTTGCAAAATTTTTCATTATTATTTACAAAAGATTAATGGTAATTCTTGTCTTGCAAAATAATATTTATTATTATTTACAAAACTAATGGTAAGTTTCCTTTTCAAAAATATGGTTTGTGATCTACACACTTTTACATTATTATTTACAAAAACATGGTAATTTATACTTTGGAGAAATATTTTATTATTATTTACGCAAATAGTAGTAATTAATGTTTTGCAAAAATATTTTCATTATTATTTACAAAGATGATTTACAAAAGGAAATAGTAATTTATGACATACAAACAATTTTCATTATTATTTACAAAAAATAATGGTAATTTATGCTTTTCAAAAATATTTTTATTATTGACAAAAATAATGGTAATTTATGCTTTTCAAAAATATTTTTATTATTGACAAAAATAATGGTAATTTATGCTTTTCAAAAATATTTTTATTATTGACAAAAATAATGGTAATTTATGCTTTTCAAAAATATTTTTATTATTGACAAAAAATAATGGTAATTTATGCTTTTCAAAAATATTTTTTTTACTATTTACAAAAACTAACGGTAATTTATTATTTACAAACTATTTTCATTATTATTTACAAAAAATAGTAATTCATCCTTTGAAAAAATATTTCATTATTTTTTACATGAATAATAGTAATTTATAGTTTGCAAAAATATTTTATTATTATTTAAAATAGACATGGTAATTCAGGATGAACATACTATTTTCATTATTATTTTAAAAAATTATTGTAATTCATCCTTTGCCAAAATATTTTATTATTATTTATAAAAATTATGGTAATTTATGCTTTAAAATATTATTATTATTTAAAAATTAATAAATTATGCTTCGCAAATATATTTTATTATTATTTACAAGAATATTGGTAAAGCATGCTTTGGAAAAATACTTTATTATTATTTACAAAAATAATGGTAATGTATAGTTTGCGAAAATACTTTATTATAATAATTCATGATAGACAATCTGTTTACATTATTATTTACAAAAAGTAATGGTAATTCAGGCTTTTCAAAAATATTTTATTATTCTTTACAAAAATAATTGTAATATATGCTTTGCAAAAATATTTTATTATTATTTTTATAAAAATAATAGTAAGTTATACTTTGCACAAATATTGTATTTTATTTACAAAAATAATGGTAATTTATGATTTACAAACTATTTCCATTTTTCTTTACAAAAAATAATGGTAATTCATGCTTTGCAAAAATATTTTCATTATTATTTACGAATATAATGATAATGCAAAAGTATTTTAATATTATTTTCAACAAATAAGGAAAATTTATTTTTTGCAAAAATATTTTATTATTATTTACAGAAAGAAATGGTAATTTATGATTTACAAACTATTTTCATTATTATTTACAAAAATAATGGTAATTTTTACTTTGGAAATATATTTTCATTTTTATTTACAAAAATAATGGTAATTAATGCTTGGCAAATATATTTTATTATTATTTTCAAAAAATAATCGTGTTTTATGCTTTGCAAAAATATTTTATTATTATTTACAAAAATAATTGTAATTTATGCTTTGAACATATTTTATTATTATTTACAAAAAATTGTAATTCATGATTTGCAAACTTTTTTATTATTATTTGCAAAAATAAGTGTAACTCATGCTTTGCAAAATGTTCTATTATTATTTACAAAAAATAATTTTAATTTATACTTTGCAAAATGTTTTTTATTATTTACAAAAATAATTTACTTTGCAAAAATATTTCATTCTTATTTACAACAAGAAATTGTAATTCATAATTTACCATTATTATTATTTACAACAAGAAATTGTAATTCATAATTTACCATTATTCTATCCATTATTATTTACTAAATATTGTAATTCATGTTTTGCAAAAATATTTTATTATTATATACAAAAAGAAATGGTAATTTATGCTTTGCAAACTATTCTTAATATTATTTACAAATAACAATTGTAATTTATGCTTTGCAAAAATGTTATTATTATTTACAAACATAATGGCAATTTATGTATTGCAAATTATTTTATTGTTACTTACAAAAAGAAATAGTAATATATGATTTACAAACTATTTTTTATTATTATTTACAAAAAATAATGGTAATACATTCTTTTCAAAAATATTTCTTTATTGTTTACAAAAAATTATGGTGAGTTATGCTTTGCAAAAATATTTTATTATTATTTACAAAAATAATCGTAAGTTATGCTTTGCAAAATGTTTTATTATTATTTATGAAACTAATTGTAATTTACGCTTTGCATAAATACATTATTGTTATTTAAAAATTATAGTAAATTTGCTTACCAAAGTTTATTTATTAAGTTTTGTACAAAAATTTTATGTACAAAATGTTTATTTAGGCTTTACAAGAATATTTAATTAATATTTACAAAAATGCTTTTATTATTTAGACATATATATTGTTATTTATATTACACATTATGTATTATATATTTATTCACATTTTACAATGATTTAATTTTGTTAATATTTTATAAAAATACTTTTAGTCATACGTTCTAAAATATTTGTATATTTACATTTTCTTTTTAATTAAAATGTTACTAAATTCTTAATTCATTATATTGACTAGAAAGTTCGTTCGGTTTTTAACTTGTAAATTCAGGTGAACACATTCCGACTCAATCCAAGATTAATAAGTCAAAATAAACACTATAACAATCAACGTACTTTTGCCAACACAAAACAATATTTATGCTAGTAACATAAAATCTTGCGTCTGGTGGCTATTAATTTGCTCATGACGTTTTTGGTATCGCTTAGGTTTTTGAAGCATTTCTCCCGCCGAAAGTTGTCGAGATGCTTGAAAAAGTGAAAGTCAGTAAGTGAGAGACTTGGGGAGCATGGTGAATTAAGCAGAGTTTTGTAGCCCAATTCGATAAATTTCTTCAGGGTCTGTTAAACAACGTACAGTCGGGCATTGTTGTGGAGGAGAATTGGGGCGTTTCTGTTAACTAATGCTGGATATTGTTGGCTATACTTATCAGCAGTAATGGTTTTGCCTGCATTCAGAAAACTGTAATAGATGAAACCGGTCGTATACTACCAAAGTCAGTATTACCTGCTTTTCGTGCAACTCTGGCGTCGAGCAGTGTCGTGCAGATTCCCGGCATGTAACCACTGAGTTGAGTGTTGCCGGTTGTCGTAAAGAACAAACTTTTCTTCGCAACTTGCATGTGGTCGAGAGGCAGGTCCTTCTTGTTGCGTTATAGTAGGGAAAATGACATTGATAACGGCGTTTTATTCGGTTGTCGTTCAGTTTCCAATCCCTCTGAAGCGATCATCTCATACGTAAGGTCCAATTCAAAAACAAGTTCTCGAGCAGCTGTGCATGGATTGGCTTCGACTAATCAATATCCGATGGTTGACTACTACGCTGATCATCTTCAAGATTCTCGTCGTCGCTTCGAAATTTCTTAAATAACCGTCGTGATGTGGTAGTGGTTACTGGTTGAAAACACATCTTTTGAAATCGAAATTAAAAGTTCCGCAAGAACTTTGTTCTCAATTTTATATTTACCTTTGTCAAATAATTTATTCTTTTATTTAGGTTTTGTATACTTCCAAATGGATAATTTCAAAAAAAATAATAAAATTATTTTTTATTCAAATATTTAGGAAATACATATAGTTTTTTTATTTTCAAGCAGCTAAGAAAATGAAATTATGATTTTTAAAAATTCACATAATTTTAAACTCTATGAATGCTGAAATTTAAAAAAAAATCATAGTCAAAACTTATTAAATTTGTCTTTAACAATAAAGATTGGAAACGAGTTTACTATCCGCGATAGAATAGTTTCCTGTTTTTCTTGGTCTTTATTTTTGTAGCTCTCATTAAGCTATCGATTTG
This sequence comes from Euprymna scolopes, assembly GCF_053919585.1. Lineage (NCBI taxonomy): Eukaryota > Metazoa > Mollusca > Cephalopoda > Sepiida > Sepiolidae > Euprymna > Euprymna scolopes. The sequence goes on along the minus strand of NC_136484.1, from coordinate 87,466,721 downwards.
ATCATCTACTTATTCTCGTAATAATATCACATTTCTCAAGCGTTACTATTCAAATCTATCACACTTTATTTCGATTGCACCTTGGATGATTGATTTGGAATTTAAGAAATTATTCCGACTGATTGAGTCTTTATACACATTTTTTTTTTTATTAAACTGCTATATAATATTATACGTTTTCAGAACTCTCCCAAACACGAGTCCATTCTAATAATACAAAAACAACGACAATGACAATGGCTTTTACGTAGACTCTCAATATGGTATACTACTGTTCTGCATATGTTGTGTTTCGCTTTTGTCCTTTGTTCGTTCATTCTTATTCTGACATTTCAATGTTTCTGATATTCCGTTTAACGCATTAAAAAGAACTTTGTATCATTTATGAATATTTTCAACAATTATATCTCTACGTCCAGTCCCAGTTTGTTATTAGAAATCTTGTATACTGTTTAGGGTGATTATACCATTTAAGTAATTTTGGATTTCCATAGGTATAAAAGAGTACTTTCTATCAATAAAAGCGAGTAGTTGTATTATTCATTTATGATAGATTATTTAATTAGTTAGGAAAAACCTGTAGAAAATTCACGGTTTTCTTTCTTTATTAATTTGTATAATTTACTATAAATGATAATAATTTTCTTGAAATAATAAAAGGGTCTGAAGTTTAATAATATTAATAAAAACATAATTTCCAACTGAATATTCTTTAAATTAACCAAACAAATAAATTCTTCTTTTTCATGCATTTGTTGACAGTTGTAACAATTCGAATATTATTTAAACAGTAAATATTAGCTTATTACATAAGCTTAATATTATTAAACTCATTTAGACATGAGGACCTTTTTAAAGGTTATTTAATTAAAATGTTAAGAACATCATATTTATTACAATTATATTACAATAATACAAAAATAATTCAGATGTAGAGCTGATTAATTAAACGGTGCAATCTAATTTATTTTAAAGAGTGAGATCGAAATTATTTTCTCTTAAATATATCAGGTTATTATTCTTCGGTCTGCTTTTCGTCTTTGTCGATCGAAATAGTTCATGTTTAACAACGGATACTAAAAACGTGTTATTTTATAGATAAGACTTTATGTAGGATGTGTACTAAAAATTATTTGCAACCTGTTTCAATAAATATATTTCAATATACTTCAATATTTAATAGCAAACTAATATTTTGTTGTAAAGGTTCTAAATGTTATACGAATGTCCAGAAATTTGATTATAAAGTAAATTACGCCATAAATTGCATCAATTTGAATTGAAAACAACCGATTTTTTTTCAATATGTTTTTGGACTTTTTGTGATGACGATTGATTATTTGTATTTAGGCACCTCAGCTTTTCATCTTGATAATTATTTTCACAACATTTCGTCGACTTTCTTCAGTTGTATTTTGCCGACCTTGGAATCTTTCTGCTGAACTCAAAAATCGGCACTTTTAATTAATCCATTCTTGTAACATGCTCTCTTTCTGTCGACCATGATCTGAAAAATAAAATCCTAAGAAATTCATAATTGTAATTTTTCGCCTGCTCTAAGGACTGAAGCTTCCACCTCCAGAAAGGTGTAAATCACAAATGAATTTTATCAAGAACTTTATCCAGTGCGCCACGGGTCCTTGCAAAATGAGAACAGTAGTCTAGATAATCCAAATAATACAAAATTCAGGCATTTTTGAAATGCGGATGTTACCATTTTATTTCAATTACTTAATTTCTTGATATCCTGTATTAGTATTGTTCCATCTTTGTGTTAATATTCATGGTGGTACTACTACTACTACTACTACTACTACTACTAATAATAATAATAATAATAATAATAATAATAATAATAATAATAAGTAGACGAAAACGAAAATGAATAAAATTAAAGAAAAAAAGAAACAAATATATGACTTACATTACAAACTTTCAAACATACACATTGAAAAAAGAGGCAATGTCCGTTAGTACCGGTGAAAGTGGCTTGAAATGGCCTCAGGGAGAATGGGAAAGTCAAAGAAGATTAACATCAGCCAAGCCATTACGGGAATGTAACAGGGATTATTGGAAACAAGGCGACTTGCTGTCGCACAGAATTCAGATAAGCCATCAGTGATTATCAGCCAGAAAACATTGATAGAAACTGGTGTATGCACACCAATTTGCTCATGTACTGATGGGTCACCACTTATCAAAGCCACAAGCCATACGTGGATGAGGAAGAGAATTAAACAACAACATGAACATTGATAACAGTAGTTGACGCTAGTCATAAATAGATTTTTCAGGAGTACAACTAAACAAGAATTTGTGAATATTTGACTTGAATGTGGCCAAATTAAAGTCAGCTGGGAAGCAGCCCCGTGGTATTATGTTCCACAGAGAACTAGTTCTTTGAAATGCACTTTGTTTATGGACGTATCATTTAGTTTTAAGTAGAAAGATGGAGAAATGATAATCATTGTAGTTGTTGTAACTAGATAAGTTATTGCTGTGAACAATTAACTACAACTAGCAATCTCTTTTTAGTGATAAAAGATGGCAGTAATAGATTTCCTAGTCAGTTTTTCACTATCAAGGAACGAAAGAAAGCTCTATGAAGCACCTCCCCTACTGTGGCAAGTGTAATCCATCTACTTAACTCCGATACAAAGTAGAGTATTACATCAGGAGTGAGATAAATTCTTAAACACTAGAATAATTCAACAATTGCTCGAGCTACTTTAGCGATTGGATGCTATTTTATACTTAAGGTCTAAAGTAAAAGTCAGCCTTCGAAGCATATGAACGTAGGGAGCGTTGTCAAGGATAGAGCATTTCATTTTAATTGACGAAAATTAAAATTCATGTGGTTGTAATGAAAAGAGTGAATCCTGGTCTTATATATATATATATAAAGGAACTAGCCACATTTTCTTCATTGAATGCCTTGCTCAATGTTGGAGAAATGTGAATCACAAAGATATTCATCATTAGTGTTCTGCAAAGTGTTGCCATTGATATTTGTGTCGTCTGCATAAATGCTAATAAATGGTCTTAGAATGTGATTTAGAAGATCATTGATAAATATCATTAAAAGGTTTGGACCCAGAATAGATGCCTGGGACACTCGGTATTGAAAATATGTTTCCGCTTTCTGACCATCAACGGTTACATTTATTAATCAATCAGAGATAAACGATTTGAATTTTGTGACGAAATTTCTATGAAAATCCAGTTTGTGAAGTGAATTTTTTGTGCTAAAACCTATCTAAAACTTTTACCATGACAAAAGAATACAAACACTGAATCCTGTGTGATATGACACCATCATTAATCGTGCAAAATTCAATCTATATCGCTTGTCAGAATGTCTACATTTGCTCAATTGGTTGGCAACTTATTGATTTATTACAGCTTCACAAAACTTACCTATAACGAACAGCGATGTGTATTGAGTTGCAAAAACCTATCGTCAGCATTTTTAAATGCTGGACAGACTGACGAAGTTTTCCAGATTGATGGGAAGCAGTTTTTTATGTAACCATTGTGCGGCTTTGTAAGAACAATAATTATGTCCTGTAGTAGCTTTTAAAGCATTTTAATGCTGCCAGAGCAAGTTGTGATCTAGATTATAGGCTACATTTCGGGCCGATATATTTATGTCGCTCAAAGTCTTTACAGCTACGAGAAAGAATTCATAAGCTAGGTGACCCTGATCGTGAATGTTTCTGCAAAATCCTTTGCAAATGCTTCATTTTCTAAGATGCTAATGTAATCATCCTCAAGTGCATTGCTGATTATTGAAAGAGAGATCTGAAATCGGTTTAGGACCCTCTCGCTATTCACCACAATTCGTGGGAACCAAACCTTTGCTGTCACTCTGGCCTTAACGAATTGAGCATATGCCTCTAGTGGTTGCAGGTAAACCTAAAGTAGTGTTGATTTCAGAGCATCTATTACATTGAAATCAATTGTAATAGCGATTAAATAATCACCCCATACAAAGTATTAGCTTAGTATATGTAAGGGGATAACAAGAACAAAAAATAATTATCGAAAAAAAAGAGTAGCTGGCTATTGGTCTTAGTGTTAAAAAGATCAAGACGATAAGGAAGATGAAAGAAGTCAGCAGAAATGTGTTAGGCATGCGGTTGTTGTAAAAAATCTACTGGAATAGGAATATGTATAACAATTAGGTATCAAACAGCCACTTGATGGAAACCACTTGATCAACGAATTAAACGAGATAGAACAAATAAAGTATAGAATAGATCACAGGATTATTGTGGACATAATATAATATACATAATATATACATACAGGATGGCCACTTAGACATGATATACATAATATATACATAAACGATAACCACTTAGACATAATATAATATACATAATATTTACATACAGGATGGCCACTTAGACATAATATAAAATGCATAATATATACATACAGCATGGCCACTAAGACATAATATAATATACATAATATATACGTACAGGATGGCCACTTACTTACAATATAATATGCATAATATATAGATACAGGATGCCCACTAAGAAATAATATAATATACATAATATATACATACAGGATGGCCACTTAGACATAATATGATATACATAATATATACATAAACGATAACCACTTAGACATAATATAATATACATAATATATAAATACAGGATGGCCACTTAGACATAATATAATATACATAATATATACATACAGGATGGCCACTCAGACATAATATAATATACATAATATATACATACAGGATGGCCACTTAGACATAATATGATATACATAATATATACATAAGCGATAACCACTTAGACATAATATAATATACACAATATTTACATACAGGATGGCCACTTAGACATAATATAAAATGCATAATATATACATACAGCATGGCCACTAAGACATAATATAATATAGATAATATATACATACAGGATGGCCACTTAGTCACAATAAAATATGCATAATATATAGATACAGGATGGCTACTAAGACATAATATAATATGCATAATATATACATACAGGATGGCCACTTAGACATAATATAATATAATATTATATATATATATATATATATATATATATATATATATATATATATATATATATATATATATATATACGGGATGGCAAGTTAGACATGATATAATACACATAATATATACATAAAGGATGACCACTAATACATAATATAATATACATAATATATACATAAAGGATGGCCACTTAGACATAATATAATATACATAATATATATATACAGACAGAATGGCCACTTAGACATAATATGATATACATAATATATATATATATATATATATATATGATGGCAAGTTAGACATAATATAGTATACATAATATATACATACAGCATGGCAACTAAGACATAATATAATATACATAATATATATATATATATATATATATATACATGATGGCCACTAAGACATAATATAATATACATAATATATACATACATGATGGCCACTAAGACATAATATAATATACATAATATATACATAAAGGATAACCACTTAGACATAATATGATATACATAATATATACATAAAGGATGGCCACTAAGACATAATATAATATACATAATATATACATAAAGGATGGCCACTAAGACATAATATAATATACATAATATATGCATACAGAACTCCAACATATATTTGATGAGAAAAAGACAAGGATATTTTAGTGCTCAAGAACAGAAGAGTCAGTAAAGTCAGAAGTATACTACGGCTTTCAGTTAAGTTTCTGTACAATTGTCGTGGGAAGTACATTAACGTTTCACTGAGTGACATATAGGTTTGTGTATTTTATCAAACATTGATAGTATGTTAACAATGACTTTCCCTAATGAAACTAGCGCGATGACAGTGTACGTAAGATATGTCAACTGTTTGATTACATGTGTTTATTTAGCCAGAGTTTGCAATGAGAGAAAAATATCTGGGGACATGATTATCATTTGTAATACAATGTATGTGAATGTAGGGTCTAAAAATGTTCTTTAAACACACAGGTAAATATTTTTTTGATAAGGTAGCATAAAAAAAACAAAAGTAAATTTCAGCACTGAACATAAACCGCTCTGTCATGCCACACATATGCGAAATTGTAAAAGAAAACTGACTACATACTAACTTCTATAGGAAACTCGAAAGTGGCTAGAAAATAGCAGCAATTTCGAAATTTAGTGATTTAGGAATATTCCTTAACAAAATCTACGTCAAAATCACAAAGTGGGACAATACTTGTTTGCCTGTTTTAGCTGTGTAGCACAATTTATGATCAGATTAATTATGATTCAATGGTCACACGTGCATGATTTTTATTTTTGATTCATCCAAGCTACTGGCTTCTTTAAATATACACCTTATTAGATTGGGCAAAATCATAAGGGAAAACTATGCACGCGTGTCAATTGAATCATAATCAATCTGCTCATAGATTGTGCAACACAGTTTATCTGAAAACTTTGGTGTAACGAGAGACAAGCTGCCAATAGTAACATTGACCTAAGCACTTTAGATGATTTTGTTGTGTCTGCTTTCATGCGGATAAATATATAGTGTTTATTTGCAAGTTCAATATAGTATTATTCCACACACGGCAATGATGAATTTTTGATGAATATGCGTTTTTATGTATTCTTATTCAATATACGTTGCATTTGATTTTAGGTAAACAGATTTTTAGTATGCAATAGTCTATAAAATATTTAAAAATTAAAAGATTAGTTTCACTCTTAAAAAGAAATTGCAACATAATCTAGCA